>NC_136636.1:20902199-21179699 GCF_949748355.1 Melanostigma gelatinosum | reverse complement strand
GCCTCACATGTGACCTCAGGTGACAACACGTGAAGGAGCCAAAAGAGGTTAACATGCCTCCAAGAGGCTTCACCAGTCAAAACAGATGTGACTACTCACTATGTGTATTTTGTATGTATTGAGAACGAGAATTCGTTCAATGACAGTTTGCTATATTTACTGTTCATTTTATTTCTTTTTTTTTTTTACTTATTTGGACAAACAAATGCTACTCAGCCAATCAAATATATGTATTCTGATCAACTTTCCGACTCTAGTGTGATTCACACACTTGCGAGAGACGGACCAGAGACCGAGTGGTCAGAGAATTAGCGTTATGTGAGTCAGAGAAGTTATTTCACATGACGTTCTCCAAAAAGAGGAATGTGGACAGAGAGACCAGAGAGACCAGAGTCTTTAACCAAGAATGGGCAGACTCTTATATGTTAATTATTCCCAAGGGCAGTTCAAAACAATTAAGTATGTCACACGTGTTCAGAGACGGACGAGTAATAAAAGTAGTAATGTGAAACGCCGCTTTTTGAAACTCTTTTCAGCAAACATATATTGTACACGAGTCATTAGAGGTGTAAATAACAATTGTTTAGAGTTTAAATACCTTTTGATCCATGAGAATATAAATATTTTGGGCTACAGTCATTTTAATGCAATAACCCACTGTGATTGTTGCGTACACTGTTCTTATTCCAGATAACTTGGCTGTAGCCACTGAAGACCAGATAGTTTTTTATTTAATTATTTAAAAAAATAAACCTGTGTTTTAGTATCTTCACCTTGAATCCGGACCGGTGTGATTCATAGGTGCAACGGGAATTCAGAGAAGTAAAAGCCCCTTTAATCACAAAGCTAAAGCACAGTGGAAGGCTGTCGGTTTATAAAACTTGGGAAATGATGACAACGTTTTGATATTCTAATAATGTAGGCTACAGACCTGATGTAAATTTAGCCTCCCTTAACATTTCATACTGTGACTCTACTGGCTCAAACAGGAGGAAATGAAGCTTGTTTGAAGTGCACACACACACCTACACACACACACACACACACACACACACACATGCAGGTCTACACCTCCTGCTGCTTGTCATCATCATCAGTGACAGGAAGCGTCTGTCGCCGCTCTTTTTTTTCATGTAGCCTTGTTGTATGTCGTATTTGAGCAGCTGCCACATGTTTTGTATGCGTACAGCTTCTGTTATTCGGCGAGTTTGAAAGTTATTAAAAAAGACACACTTGTCCAAAGAAGATTTAAATATTCAGAGCTGGAGATGAGTTCTGCAGGTTTGGGCTTCACCGAGGACCTGGGTCAAGACATCAGCCAGGAGGAGTTGGACTTCTCTGACCTGTTTCTGTATAATCCACCTGGGGAGGACTTTGCTGTCGGCTGTGATCAAGGTGTGCATGCAGTAGTTATTCTGCTATTACAGAGACTTCGCATAATATCTGCTTTTCCAATTACATCATTTTCCTAGTAATTGTAAAGATGTTGGCTTTTCTAGAGTTTTTTTTATTTAGCAGTGAAGTAAAGTAAAGGGGCTTTGGGATATCCGTCAGTGAGTACTTAGCTGTCAGTTCCTGATGTTATACTGTAATCCTCCTCTTTCACTGTCATTAAGAAGGGGGGAAATCCACTAGACTCTTCTTTCTGTTTCAGGAAACTATAGAAACACAGAAACAGAGGCATGAACTGTCTTTATTACAGTTTAATGTGGTTTCAATTCACCCAAAAATGTGTTTCCGTTCTTGTTACTTCGCACGTGGATGTCATTTTAACATTTTCTAATGAGGTAATTGAATGTTTTTGTGCAAAAAACAACAAATCAGAAAATTATTATTACTTGTGGGAGTAGTTTTACATGTCTTAAAACATCTATATGGTATATCAGGGTGGTAGAGTAGTCGTCTCTCGACATGTGTGCACAAATTAATTCTGCTTTTGTTTTGGACAGATGACTCAGGTGATCTCCTTCAAAACGACAACCAGCCTCCTTTGCTGGTGGTCGACCATCACAATGCGTACATCTCCAGCTCCAACCAGCCAGCCTCCAGTCAGGACGCCTCCTCTCATAGCCTTACCACAGCAAACCTGTCCGGGGCTGTGTATGACTCCCTGAGGCTGGCTTCAAGACCAGGGACCATCCCTGCTCCCAGTCCCAGGATTGAGATCACTCCGTCGGGGGACTCTCTCAGCTCTCAAACCCTGGCGCTGAGCCCTGGCAGCAAAGCTCTAGGGGCCTACAGAGAGTGTGTGAGCCCTGCCAGCAGTAACTCCTCCACGGGCTGGCCTGCAGATGCATACTCTCCTTTGGCTTCACCGTGCGTCTCCCCATCTAATGGAGGCAGCACTGGCATGGGGTTGTCCAGCTTAGACCTCTGCCCAGGCCTCCAGGGCATCCACACTTCTTCTGCCCACTCCTCCCCAGGAGCCTCACCTGGCAACAGTGTCACAGACGAGATCTTTCTCCTGCCCCAGCACCAACACGCCGCCTCATCACTTCCCCACCAACGCTCCCGCTCTGTCTCGCCGCATGGGAAGCGGTCCTATGACTCGGCCCACTCCTGTCAGGGGGCCACTCCAGTCAAGCAGCGCTCCAGGAGCCCCAGCCCCATCCCCTCACTCCATGAGCAGCAGGGGTCCTACTACCACCCACAGTACCAGGCCCAAGCGGAGGCCCAAACTCAGACCTCCTCCCTGGGCCTGGAGGAGATGCTGAGCAGCCTCAGCTCCAGTCTACCCAGACCTCTGCCTTATGCAGTGGTGCGAGATGCCCATGCCCAGAGACAGGACTGTGTGTATGGAGAGGGCTATGACCGGGCCATTGAGCATGAGAGGGTGAGCAGGGCAGGAGTCGAGATAAAGTCTGAAACCTTCTACATGCTGCCAGCTGTGTGGCCTCCTCCTCATCCAGTCCACCACGGAGCACTCGGGTGTGTTGTTTGTCCTTTCTTATTCAGAGACTTTTTGTCTGTCTTTCTGCTCAAATGTAAGCATTAAGAAGTATACCATTTATTGACAACTATGAAATGAAATTATGAACTTTGGACATTTTGGACATTTTGGGATGTAATGTTTTGTCTTTGGTTTCCCTCTCATTGTCCTTCTCTCTTCGTCTTTTCCCCAGTGGACTCTCTGTTGCTCCACTTCCGTCTTTAGAGTGGCCGTTGCCCAGTCAGTCTGGTCAGTGCGAGCTTCTCATCCAGCAAGAGCCCAGATCTCACCACAGAGCTCACTATGAGACTGAGGGCAGCCGCGGAGCTGTGAAGACACCAAACGGAGGGCATCCGGAAGTTCAGGTGCTTTTTTTAGGGTGGTATTTCCTGGGTGATGTGTTTATGTAAAGCCAACAGCCATGATGCAAATGAATGAAAGGGCAAAGTATCAGGACAGTCACTGTTTCAAAGTGCTAAAAGATACACAAATAGTTACAAATCTTGGCGTTGATATTCAAATATCGGTTTATGGGTCTGTTTTATTTATTGCTCTCATGAGTTAATTGAAAAGGCTGTTACTGTTGGTTTTCCTGGCACTGATGCACAAACAGCCTTTGAAAATCAGTGTTCTTGCTATGCCAGTTATCGGCAGTGACCTGTGAAATTAATCGCCTTTGTTGCCCTTAGCTCCGCGGGTACCAAGGCACAGCTCCACTGGGGCTGCAGGTCTTCATAGGGACAGCCGACGAGAGAATCCTGAAACCCCACGCCTTCTACCAGGTCCACCGCATCACTGGGAAGACCGTCACCACACCCAGCATGGAGAGGATGATGAACGGGACCAAAGTGTTGGAGATCCCTCTGGAGCCAAAGAACCACATGAGAGTGATGTGAGTCGCAGAGAGACGCTGTGGGATACATGCTGTTAAGCAATCGGCAGTCACTTCTGTGGTGTTTTTGTATTTCCTCTCCCAGAGGTACAGATGCAGAGATACATTTAACTGAATCTCAAATACGATGCTATCGGTTTTCTTTGTATTTTATGTTGAAGTTCGAGTTTTTTTGTGCTCGTTTCTCATGATGGCTATTGCTGCTCAAGATCTTTGTCATTTGTTTTACTACCAACAAGTGGCGGCAACACAAAATGCATCACTTCCTGTGTGCCAGAGAGTTTTTCCAAGAAAATCGACCACACACAGCAAAAAAAAAAACTACTTTGATGAACTTGACTCATGATGAATCACTGAAAAAGTCATAGACCACTACTTTGACAGAACAGAACTAGGCTATAACTGACAGATTAAATCAGTTGACTATAGTTTGACAACCGTTGTACAGTTACTAGCACATTGGTCTCATTTCAGCACACCTTTTCAATCTTATCTGTCTTTTCTTACACTTCATAGGATTGACTGTGTAGGAATCCTGAAGTTGAGGAATGCCGACATCGAACTGAGGAACGGTGAGACGGACATTGGACGAAAAAACACACGCGTGCGTTTGGTGTTTCGTGTCCACATTCCTCAACCTGGAGGCCAACTGTTGTCTCTTCAAGCTGCCTCTCATCCTATCGAATGCTGTAAGGAAGAATCTTGCTTTCTATCGCTTTCTATTGAAGGCGAACTTCAATATAAATGTTCGTCAGGCTAGTAGTCAATTTTGCAATTCTGGAATTACATCTTTTTTAAAAATTGGAGTAGCCATCTGCCTTGAAAATGTTTCCCCCAGATGTTTTCTGACCTCAGTGTGGTCTTTCATACAGCTGTCTCCCTGTTTCCTCAGCCCAGCGCTCAGCTCAGGAGCTCCCTGCAGTCGAGAGGCAGGACCTGGACCGATGCTCAGTGCTCGGTGGTCAACAAATGGTCCTCACAGGACAGAATTTCACATCTGACTCCAAAGTGATATTCTCAGAGAAGACACAAGGTGAGAGGAGATCAGTACTTTAATTGTCAGGTCATGTGAAATTGTCCGTACCTCATTTTTTTAAGAGCTACTGAAAATGAGCCGCAACATATAATAAAAATTCACTTTAAAAAATAGTTCCACTTCTTGAGTTGGATGAGAATTTCCTCCAAATGTTGAACGATTCCTTTAAAACGCTCACACACCGATATGTGATTGTTGTGTGTGTACATTTTGAATCCAACCAGATTTATATGTATTTCTATGTCCTCCCATTATGCTTCTTGAGCGTATCCACCTACTCATATAGTATTTGTTTTTTCAGAGAATTTGCATTTTGCCCGGGCAGCATCAACTTTTAGTGACGCACATCTTCCTTCAGCCCACACTTTTGACTCTGACAAAATGAGACATTACTTCAAACTTTTACTGTTGGTGACATATTTTATTGATTTCTACATGGAAATGTCTCACCTCATTATTGCTCCTCCTGCCCACACAAGGTTTGACATCGCTTTACATGGTTTGAGAGCAGGATGGGTATACAGTTGACTGCATATAAAGCCTCCCTGTTGCTGTGCGTGGGGTTTTATGCAACAGGATGTGGTTAGACAGACTGATAAAGATTCAGACCCGGAGCAGAGACTTTGTGTTTTTTTTTTGTTCAAAGCGTGGGTACAAAATAGAAACAGCAGGTTAAAACTGAGGTGGGAATTAAATGATAAACCAGACAGAGAGAAACCTGCTTTCCACTATCTGTCTGTAAATGTGCTGTTGTGATCTGGTTTCTTACAAATTAATTTATTTTTTATATATATATACTATAGTAGTAACACCAATAGTTTCACATAATGGGACATTTGCTTATTTTTTTTCATCTGGGAGTTAGATGAGAAAGTCAGTTCCACTCATTTATCTTTCAGGCAAATATAAAGCTACAGCCAGCAGCCGGTTAGCTTAGCTTAGCACAATGACTGGAAACAGAGGGAAACAGCTACGGTCACAAAATCTGCATACCAGCACCTCTAAAACCCAGAACCAGTTTGTACACTGTTTTCACCTGTTAATGCTAAGCTAAGCTAAGTGGCTGCTATCTGCAGCTATTTCTCGTGGTTACCTTCCCATCTATTGTTCGTCAAGACAGCGTATTGCTCAAAATGTCAAACTACTGACTTGCTTTAATGTGTGTACACACTGTATTCCCTCTGTTTACAGATGGGCAGCAAATCTGGGAGGTGGAGGCCACTGTTGACAGAGACAAATCACAAGCTGTGAGTTAACTTACACTTACCTGTAATGATACATGGATTGACGCACTAGCATCATTTTACATAACCAATTATGTGCTTTTTGTAGAAATGTATTTGAACATTACATCAATATTGTCTGTTACAAATTCACATAAACAGAAAGCTAAACACAAAACCTATGACCACACGCAACATGCTGCTACGTGTATCAGTTTTATTTCTGATGCTGATTTTGATTTGAAACATAAAAGCGTGACATTTGGGGCAGCCTACGCCTCTCTGTTTCAACATGACTGTTTGTCTGAAGCGTGATCTTTTTTTCTGTTGTGTCGCAATCCCCGTCTAGAACATGCTCTTTGTTGAGGTCCCTCCATATCAAAACCGGACCATTTCCCACCCAGCCAAAGTCAACTTCTACGTCATCAACGGGAAGAAGAAACGCAGTCAGCCTCAGCACTTCATCTACACTCCTATGATAGGTATGTATCTGTCAGCCATGACAGAGCTGGGCTCAGGAGGAAGAGAGGTGCCTTGAATGTTTGAGAATGGGAGGATGACTAGAAGGCCATCAGTGTTCCCCGTGGGGTCAGCAGGGAAAGTCAGTCGTTCTCACCTCTATCAGCACAAACCTCCCTCTGCGGGACTTGATGCAACACACTTAACATGCATTTGGACCTTTTCTTGTTGGTCGGCTGCTCCACTAGTTTGGTCCGGACGGAAATATTTCAGAAACTATTTGATGGATTGTCATGAAATCGTGTACAGATATTCATGGTCCCCAAAGTATGAATCCTTCCTGTGTTGGTGATCTTCTTACTGTTCATCAAGCTCCACCATCAGGTCAAAATTTTAATTGGCCCATTACTTTGGCCCAGGAAATATGACCCTGACTGCATTCAATTTGGATTCATAATGGCAGCCAGTGATGGGTGATGGTAACCAGAATATGTTTTGATTTTTTTTTTTACAATCAGAAGTGTGCCTTAAGTTACAAAAGGTTTAGAACCCCCAAGTAAAACTAGGATGGTGAGCCTGGTAATTAACAAAAGCAAAAAAAACATCAGCATGTTAGCAATGCCATTGTGAGGATGTTAGCATGCTTATGTTAGCATTTAGCTTGAAGTACCGCTGTGCTGATAGTGTGGCTTTAGACTCTTATTCTTGTTTCTGTCCTTGCACTCTTGTCAGTGAGCTAATGACAGACCTACGTTGATTTCTCTCACCTGTGTGTTCTTTTAATTCTAGCCATTAAAGCCGAACCACTGGATGACTACCAGTTGAATTCGTACATCTACTCAGATAATCAGTCCCTGTCTGGCCTGTCAATGAAGTCGCTTTACCATCACATGGAGCAGGAGAGCGACCTTCAATCTTTGAATATTTCTCCAACGAGGTACCATCTAGCCACTGTAGACCCCAGAGCCCACGTCTTAATCCCTGACCCACTGGACAACCAGCCAGTTTATTACCAATCCAGAGCCAGCACTATGATCAACAACCCTGTGCTTTACCACACTGCAAATCAACATTACAGCAACTGTGGTACCGCCCCCCATGGTTCCCCGATGGCTTCCCACCCTACCTCCACTCCCAGCCTGTGTGTCAGTGTCAGAACCCCTGTGGGCAAACTGGCCGAAGGTCCTCAAGTTGGTGATTCATTCAAGGCCTATGTGGTGTCAAGACATCAGAGTTATATGCAGACAGCGCTGCCACTGGGAAAGTCACCACCTTCAAGATACATCCACGGTCAAGCTCAAGGAAAGGATGAAAGCCGAGCGGAGCCTCTGACCCACATCGGCTCTGGTAGAGGAAACCACGAGGAACGAGCTCCAGAGGGGGTCACAGTCAAACAAGAGACTCTCCGCTATGCTTACCTGGAGGATGGTGAGTCATTATTTTACATGCTGTCTTCTTAATCCCCCCCCCATCCTCACATCTTTGCAGGGTTTAAACTCTCTTACATGATTACTTTCGTCTTTGAGGGAAGACTGATCAAAACTGTAAGTTGTTTAAACCATGTGAACGATTATCACATGTCTGTTTTTCATATTGTAATATTTTACGTATACAGCTGTCTTAAGAGAGAAATTGGCAACACATTTGCATTATCTCTCAATCAGTCAGTAACCCGGTTTGAGTCTCGTCAAGATGCCAATAGATCTGTGTCTATCTCTGCTTCAGCTTTTTTTGGGTTCTCCTTGACAAGCCAACAGATTGCTGAAGCGTTAAGCTGAGTTGTAGAAAACACTGC
Source organism: Melanostigma gelatinosum (assembly GCF_949748355.1). Taxonomy (NCBI): domain Eukaryota; kingdom Metazoa; phylum Chordata; class Actinopteri; order Perciformes; family Zoarcidae; genus Melanostigma; species Melanostigma gelatinosum. The sequence goes on along the minus strand of NC_136636.1, from coordinate 21,171,365 downwards.
ATTAATTGCTACACCCAAAAATGTAAATGTGGGGGAAAATACAATACAAACAAACATGCAAACCTGTCTGAGAGATGAGTAATTGTGGTCCAGTTTGCAAACGCATACAAGCACATTGCAACTATACGCTTGCAAATCCTGCATTGTGGTTTGTGTTGGGCCTTTCTATCCACTTTCCTGTATCTTTCAGTCTCACTCTCACTCACACAACCGAAACACTCACCACACTACCGGCTTCGTGCGCATGCGCAGCCTCATTTAAGATAGATCTAATACAACGTATTTATGACACCTGATGTATTTGAGCATGATGCAGGAGAAAGAAGCAACACCATCATGGAGTGAGAAAACAAGTGATGTACCTCGCCCTTGTTTGCTGCGGGGCAAAGTTTCTGTTTACACCTCCGTGATGAAAGCCACAAACAGGAAGTTTACTGTATACACAAATGCATGCAGACCCAGCATTGTCCTGGTCTCTGATACAGACTGGGGTAATAGTGAGAGTTTAGATAACTACAATCTGTTTTATTTAGCATCTCCAGAACATTTAACAAAACACACTATTGTGTTCATGTTTTTATTTATTGTTGTTTCTTGAGATTATATCTAATATTGTTAATAGTTCAATTCTTTCAGTCAAAGGACTCATATACAACAAGTTTGCTTACTTTTGTTAGGAAAGACATAATTGATCAGTCCAAAAAAGAGTATCAGAAAAATCTGGACTCAACAAAATATCAACATAGTGGAAAATACGTTGGAGATGCATGGCATAATTAAACTGAATGTATGAAATCAGACCTTTTCTGGGGACCCCCTGGTGGCTTTAACCACAAACCACAAGTCCAAGTGAGGACCTTTAATGCTCAACTCTCTCGTTTCCTGTCACCTCTTCACGTCATACTCTAATAAAATCCTAAAAATGGCCCCCAAAAATGTACTTTAGGCACATCTGCTGGTCGTATTAAAAACAAAACACTGTTGTATTGTAATTATTATAATTTATTAGAATTTAAAGAATCTACACAAATGGGCTTCAAATAGAAATACAAATTAATATAATAATTAGAGAAGGTTTAATTTTCAAGTAGGTTTGGACATACAAATCATTTATCTTGGTAATTTGGCGCATAACAATAAGCACAGTGCAATAAGTCAAGAGAGATGATATAAAATAGAAATATTTACAATAGAAAATATGTGACAATATAAGAAATGCTTAAAACTACATGTTATTTTTAAGTGGAAGAGCTGGACAGTTTTGTGCAAGAATGTGCAAAAAATGTACCCGAGGGATGTTGTACAGCAATATGAAGAATACCAGATGAACTATTTCAAAATGGTACGTAAAATAAGCATGGTGTCGTTGTTTATTACAGCATAGTTGTGAAAACTAAAGTTGCTTACCGTGTTTGTAATGTTTTACAGTGAATGACATCATAAGAAGAGACATGAAAGGCCACAATGGAGAGTGATCCTGGAGGCCTGTTGTCCATCACATCAAGCATAATGTGTAAAATATAAAATCCTGAATGTCTTGGAGGAGGGGTCTCAAACTCATTTTCACTCCGGGCCACATCAGCATCACGGTCGCCCACAAAGGGCAGGTTGTAAATGTAAGACTGTGTAAATGTACGGTAACTACTCCTAACATATTGGTAAATAGCTGTCTTTGCATTTGATTATTGTTTATTCAAGTGTAAAAATATTGTACATGCAGTTATATAAATGTAAACATATATTTAAGCACATTTCTGTTATTATAACTTAAATCCTTTTAATTTAGGGTTAAGAAACCCACATTACTCTATCAAAGATCAAACTATTATAGAAAATATCAAAGACAAATATCAAACAAGTTATTACAATAACTTTGTTCAAAGCCTAAAATCCTTTCAAGGGTGCGTTTTGCACAATCCCACATGAAGTATTTCATGTGTTTTAAAGCCACGTTTAAAGTAGTCTTCAATGTACTCGCAATACATTTCCATGTCAAATGTACAGTAACCGGGAGTTTGAGACCCCTGTCTTGGAGGAAGCTTGTACTTGTAAGAGCTGCAATAAAAAACATAGGCCTATATCTTAACTTTAGACTTTTTAGCCTCAGCAACGATAGTAGACAACATGTGTTATACCTTATATTGTGTATCTATTGTGTCTTTATATGAATCTGTTTGACGAATATTTGTTCATTTATTTGTACAATTGCTCTTTGTAAGCATGTATAAGATATTTTATATTAAATAGATTCTGTTTATTTGAATCAGTGTTTGTATTAATAGCAGGAATAGACCAAAGAGAAAATCAAATATTCTCAATTAACATCTAACATGACTCCCTTTCTGTCTTTGAAATTACTTTTCCTTCGATGAAGCCCTACTTCAGCCACCATTATCAAGTTGTTGCTATAATATATCCTCTGTACAAGGAGTCTTATGATGACTAACTCACCGATATCAGGTCAAAGAAGTAAATCAAAAATGTCTAAATACTTAGTGTATCACACAAAGAAAGTACTGACACTGAAGAATCCTCTCTCAGTGTTAATTTGTTGATGTAACTCAGTGTTAGCACAGTTGTTATGTCTAAATACTTCTGGTATAAGTAAATACTATGGTTTTCACTGGACATAGAGGGTATGAAAAAAACTGTAATCTGAAAAACTAACTAAAGTGTGGCGAATGTGGCGGAGTTAAAAGTACCTCTGAGATTGATCAAGTGGAGTTGGAAATTCTCAAGTAAATGACCTCAAATTTGAAACGGAAGTACAGTACTTGAGTAAATATAGGCCAACACTGTTAACCAGGTTACATGCTTCAGTTGTTGACGTTCATATTAATATTATTGTGTCCCTTTTTATTTTGATGCTTTGGCAACATTGTTTCTTAAACGTTCATGCCAATAAAGCAACAATGAATTTAATTGTAAAATAAATACTGTTATATTAATGTATTGAACACTTTCCTCTCAAAGTAGTGATACTGAAAGTTTACAGTTTTCTATGTTTTCAAGTCTAAAATATGATAAAGATATATTAAACGCTAGAGGTCGACATTTTCAAAACAATCATTCACCGGGTCGGAAGTTGATCGCAGGCTTCACGTCACTTCCGGTTAGCGGATGTTGTTTTCTCCCTTTGTAAGCTTAATTTGCATTTCTGTTTCGCAGCTTTGTTCATACTTTTTTAGCCCTGATTTTGATGTAAAAACAAACAAACTCCTGTAACGACAAGTGAAGCGTGAAGTAACCCCGGCACCGGTGAGCTCATTCTCCCACATGCTAACGTTGCGTGATAATGTTAATGAAAGTCATACATATAGCGTTAGCTTCAATCTACCGTTGTGACGTAACGTTAAATGTGTCCCAGCTGAGTCTGTCCACAATGTTTATTATGATCAGTCGGTATAGTTTATTACTATGTGTTTTTATCAGCAGGGCTATGTGAGCGCACAATACATCATTTGATTCACACCTCCACGCTTGTCTTTTGTGATAACTGTTTAAATGCATCTATTTCTAACATGATTCATATTATTCATTGTTGTGGGTAAATGTCACATGCATTGCCGCATGTGGAAAAGACTAAGCCGTCCTTTGTTTGGTTTATAAGTTATTTTTAAATACATTTTTATTTATTTATATTGTTTCCTGCTAGACGTGGTGTTTGCACAGATAGGTGCACTGAAGGATAACCGACCAAACAGCCAATCAGCAGCATCATGTCTGCAGAAGTGGACCTGTCCCCTCCAGAGGTCCCTGAGTCCACCTTTCTAGAAAGCCTACTGCGCTATGGGCTGTTCCTGGGGGCCATCTTCCAGCTCATCTGTATCCTGGCTGTCATCTTCCCCACATCCAAGTCCCATGAACAGGTGGGTAGACACCCAGGAACTAGGTTGGTGTCGGTCATCGGCTCAAATGAGGGGATTGGTTCCACTCAAGAAATGTTTCCACACAATGCTGTCTCTGGTGGCTCCATCTTATATCAAAATAATACAATCAGATATATTCGCAGTGTGGCACAGCCTAACTAGGAAAATGGTTTGATTAATATCTTTATTTTTTCCATCTAGCTTGACAGACCTACAGGTTCTGCAATAACACTATTTTCTGAAATACAGAGAAACCAGATATCAGTTAGTTTAGTGCACAATATCTTGTTTTTGAATGTCGATGAAGACCGTACCACGGAGGGCTACTCCCACAATCTCCATGCTAACAACTGTCAGGAGAGATTATTTATAGACGAGAGCAATTAAATCCACTGACTAATTATTCTATTTCCAGACAGTCATCAGATGCACTGATTACGCTCCAGAGTATGTCGCCATTTCATCCTTTATAGCAGCCTGCTGTAGTTCTGTATCGCCATACAAAGACAGGAACAGTGCTGACAGAGGGAAACTGTTGAAAGGCATCTGCATTTCTTTTGTTTGATTTGTGTGTGCATCTGTGCTCCAAAACCTCAGGGAAGTTCATTCAACCGTCCATTTGATTGCGATAAATCCAAGCCGAGTCTGAGCTATATGGAGAGATGACAAACTGCATAACCAAAATGTATATCGCTTGTTGTCACTAATTACTATCCCTGTATGCACAGTATTTTGTATACAACACACTGTGTATTGACAAGATTTACTTAGAAAATAATACCTTGGAAAAAACTTTGTGTGTGAGTTTTGAGACTCCAAAAGCATTTTCCAAATACATCTTCAAATCACGGTTATCTAATCATACTTTTGTCATTTTACACCATGTTTAAAATGACTCAGGATGGTTTCTTTTGAAATTACAGGTTAATGCTTCCTGTGTTTGCTCAACAGGAAGAGACTGAGTCCACTGATGGAAAGGCCACTGAACAGATGAAGAAACCTAAAGGACTCACCCCGCAGATCCGACAGAAACCAAAGAAAGAGAGCAAAAAGAAGCGATAGTGCTGTGTGCGTGTGTGTGTGTGCGTGCGTGTGTGTAGTCAACAGTGAGTCAACATTGGCAGTTACTAATACAATTATCACTACAGGTATACAAAGCACTGTCATATTACGACAATTAAAAATGTGCATTTAATTTGAGACTCGAATGACCTCGAACTATGTGTCCTTCACATTCAATACAATATTAATAAAAGCAAATTGTCATATATATTGTTTGCAGATTTTTTTACGTAGCTACATATTTTACATGATATTTGTTGTGCATTTATTTATAATTGAATATCATGGATTTCAACTTTCAAATAAACACATGATGAGGTAATTTGTCAGATCGAGATCATGTCCTGTCTGTATATTCACTTCTTTAGTATGACAGAATACATCATGACTTCCTTGGCACTTGTTTTCTCAGCGGGTAAGGTAGATTTAAAAAATAAATTTTTCTTTCTACATTTACACGATATTCAGACACCATCTAAAATAAAAAGTTCCGTAACAAGGGAGGATCAAGCCAAATAAATAGGGCATTTTAATTTAATAATCAGATTTAAGGAATTCTTATTGGAAATGATTGTGTATGTTAAAACGTGGCATAGGCCAATATAAAGGCATACTTATTGGTTATTTAAAAATTCTCAAATAAAGATATGGGCATCAAAAATAATGATTCACTGTAACTTTAAAAAATGTGCAACATCTTTAATTAAAGAGCACCTGTTAGGCCGCATAACAGTTAAGTTGTAATATCAATGCGCCGGCCCAAAGTTGTGTCGCTAAGCAACCGGTGCTGCTGGCCAGCAATGAAGCCAGTTTGTTATTGGATGATACGTGAGATTGAAGTATTTATTATATAGTATTTGTGTGATATTATTGTAACAACTTCACACACACACACGCACACACAACAAAAAAAAAGCTTCCCAATCGTGACAACATTTTTTTTCGAAAAGCTAAACGGGGCTGTTGTCGTGCCTGTCAACGCCTCGGTGAGTTTAACTGTCGCGGCGTTGAGTTACGCAACACGAGGTGAATCTTCCTGACTCCGCCGTTGCTGCGTACAAAGCGTAAAATCCAGACTCATCATATTTGCGCTCTCGTGTTTCGTCGTTGATGCACTATCCCGTGCCTCCCCCCCACCACCCCCCCCCCATACGAGGCATGTCTTCCCCACACCACTCCTGCTTCCTCGCATGAATTGACCGCGCCGTCGACTCTTCCCGGATAAGAAGCAGGCTGCTTCACCGTAGTGAGCCGCGGTGTTTGTCCGGCTCCACCGCAGCGCCGCCCGGGCAGCTGTGCCCTCTGCTCCCGAAGGCAGCCCCCGTCATGACCCCCCCTTTACTGCCGATATTCACTAAATGGGATTCGTGGCCGGCTCGAGGTTTCCACAGCAACTGGCCATCCGCTTCCATTCTTCCTCTAATGAGGACAGCCATCGGGATTTAACACAGTGCCTCGCTGCGCGTCTTTGATTTTTTTATTTTTTGGTGGTGGTGGGAGGGGGGGTCTGAATCTTCAGACGCGTCTAAGGTGAGTTAATTAATTAGAGCTTGTGGTGTTTTAATGCGAGAAAAATGACATTTGTGTCGGAAATACATCCATGGGTTTGTGTTTGTTGCTGCTCATGTTCCCACACTGATGTTTTACGCACAGCGTCTGATACCCTCTCCCTCACACTGACTCGTATTTCATTGTTTTACAGGCCATTCAGTCAGTGCTGCTCGCACATTTGGTCAGTGCCACTCAGTGTGTGCCAGGGGCTCCGTTGTTGATGATTGACCCCCCCCCCTAGACAACATCCGCACCGTGTGTGTACATTTACGTCATATGTCTGCCTTTCTCATGACCAACACGCGTCCACAGAAGACACCGTACATCGACTGCGTAGAAACAAGAGTCAACAATCCATCGAAATCCAAAATGGAGCTGTAACAGCACCTGTTTTGATTCATCAGGCCGCATATGCGCTGCATGTGAGCTGGAGCCGACCACAGCAGCCAGCGTTGTCGCCTTCTATCCCGGTTCCCATTCACAAATCCCCTGTTTACGCGTCTAATGTGGATCACGTCTTTTTATTTATTTTTTTAAATTATTTTTAAATTCCCTCCCATTGCAAAGACGTTATCATTTTGACAGCTGCTACTCCTGTCTGCCGCTACTACCCCACCCCTTGTTTCTCTGAAAGCAGCTTTGCCGACAACTGGTGTTTAATCCCGTGGAAATATAATTTCAATTACGTGGCTAATCTATTTACAGTCTTTTTTTTGGGGGGGTTGAGTTCCAGCTAATTTCCATAAGGCAGTGAATTCAGGTTTGTTAAACAAACAAATGAAGCACATGAATCATCAGAAAGCTCAGCGTGCGATTTTGACACTGGGCACGTTTAGGAGATGCTATAATGTGCTATCCTCATCTGAGAGACACGAGGCTGGCATGACTGGAGAAATAACACCTGACTGGATTGTTGAATGACTTTCTCTCAAACATGTTTTATAAGATAACAGAGCGTGCAATGTGTCAAAATACACAATATTCCCTCTCACAGGGCAGCAATACGTTGACGTTGGTCTTGACTTGTTGAGCTGTGACTGATTATTAATCAACGAAGTGCTTTAAATTTCCATCTATTGAAAAATGTTCCCAAATCCCATGGTTTAATCTCCATAAGGTCTTGTTTTGTCCGGTCAACAATTGAAAAAAACAAAACAAATTTGATGTCTGTCACAAAAGACAAAGGAAACTATAAAATGTTCTCGTATGAGGAGCTGAATTCTTTGCTGTTTTTGCTTAATGCTGATTATTTGTCTGTTGATCAACTAAGACTAATTAATCAACCGCCTGAATGTTGCAGCTTTGACAACACATGAACAGAAAATATATACATTTTGTCGTGTGAGAACAACCCTGAGTTTATTTTAACATCATGTAAATCACAAAAAAATAGGCTGTCAGTGTGGCAGCTCTGTAATGAAACAGCCTTCGTGTCCTCTTTCCCACCCTTTGCCCTCCTCTATATAGAGCCGGCATGCTGTAGCTGTAGAGCCTGGATCACGAGCAGCCAGAGTCAGTTGAAGGACAGAAAACGGAAGTGATTGTTGTTGTTTTCATCAGCTGAGTGTATTCCCCTCCCCTCTTTTCCTCTTCTTCTTTTCTCCTCTGTGTGTTCGTCACTGAGGAAGAGCGGAGATGGGATGAGACAGCTCGACGCGGGCTCAGGCTTTGCAAAGGGAGTGGGGGTCAGCAAAAGATAACGGAGAATATCTGATCGAGGCAGCCCTGAAATGGGACGAGGCGTGATAGTTATGTGACTTCATTGGCTTTATTTCTTCCGCCCTCTTTAACACAACTGCCCGCTCTCTACCTCAGGCTGTATAAAGCTAATCTGTGTATTATGTATGTGGACTGAACTGTGTGTCCAGCATATAGCAGGACAGGACATTAACGCTAATATGCACATTTCTGCTTGTTTTGATCTTGAGGAACCATCACCCCCCCCCCCCCCTCTTCCCCCTCCCCAGGGCAAAGTGTAATTTTCTCATTCGACAGAAACATTGGCTCGAGCTCCTTCGCTCTCTGCAGCACAGTGGCAACTGTTAACCGTCTGTTGTGACTCAGTGAGGTTTGCCGCGGCCAAATGTGCTCATGTGCCTGACCAGAAACGTGCAGCTTGTGTGCTCGGCTTCAGATGGAGGATTACGAACGCTGGTTAGACCGAGGAAACGGGAGAAAGAGAGAAACTCTTTGCGCACTCAGAACCTGTGCAAAATCAACTCTAGGTTGTTCTTAAACGCATCACCTTGAAACATTGTCTTCTGGAACAAATTAATTATACGATGACATTAGAAACTGCAACCTACGTTTTTTTTTCCCCCGCAAGAGTACAATGTGCAAATAATTCAACAGATGATTGGAAGGCCTGAAGTAAAGACATTGTGTCATGGAGGACGAGGATTGGAGAGGGTTTCATATTTGTTCTGTCTTAATACAGCCCTCGCAGGCTAACATTAACCTTTGGTCACTCCTGTCCGGACTGGCTGTGAAGAGAGTCCTTCCTGGCACAAATCCAATGTAAGAGACTAAATCCACAGTCTTTCTTGAATTTATTTTAAGCCAACACGAGGCCTCAGCAGTCTGAGTTAGTCTAATCGACAGTATTCCTTCATTGTACAATGCTTCCTTGTTAAGCTCTGGTGGAGGGACAGTATGGAAGAGAGGGACTAAGAGTCTCACAGGTACATTGTGTAGCAGGTACAATGTTTATCATGTTCACCATCGTAGTTTAGCGCATTAGCCTGCTAATATTTGACAGTTAGCGCCTCTACCAAAGTTGAAGACAATCCATCCACTAGTCGGTTGTCGAGATATTTCGGTCACTAGGATTCAGTGCCTGTGAGCCATGAATGTCAATGTCAACATTTCATAGCGATCCATCCAATATTTGAGGATTTTTGACCTCCGTCACGAACATAGCGACCAGTAAGGGGAACAGACTTGTGAACCCATCCGGTTGGATCAAAGAGTCAGATTTGAAATGACAGCGTGGATTCACGGGTGTGTTTTCATGATTAACATGCTGTCTGTCAACCCTAATGTGATGCAGTTTCTGTACACTGACTTACTGGACTCGCCTGCTTTATTGACTTGTGTACCTTGTAGGCGTCGAAGCTCCCCCCCCCCTAACCATACATTATTCAGCCCATGTACAGAGACAGTTTCTTTTATTATTTTTATGGATTTTGTGGGACTCGGTCAACACTGAGACTGTGAGAGAGACACAGCGTCGTGATAAATGTGCTGCTGAAATGCGTTTGAACTCATTGTTCTGAGGTGAATACCCCTCAGAGGGCCGCCTTTGAACCAAGCCTCTATTTACCGCGATTCACGTCTAATCCTTCAAATCTCCGTTCCTGCAACACAACCGGGCACAACTTCATTTCACACGGTCGGCGTGTCGATGCGCTTCTGGTCTCTTTTCTGACATTATTAAACCACGTGTTGGCGTAACTACAGCACATTCATACCAGAAATGCAGCTTGTACTCCTTTTTGCCAGGTGCCAGGCAACAAGGGTTTCTTTTGGAATAAGATTTCCAATTTATGTCCTGGAAACATAGCCCCCCCCCCTCACACTCATCTCCCTCCTCGCTTCCTTCCTCCCATCCATCCCTCCCATTGCTCAGGTGCCTGGTGGTAGCACTGGTGCAGTGTGGTTCTCCCACATTCCTCCATGCTCCTGTTGAATGGAAAAGCTCACAACGAACGGAGATCTCTCCTCATTTCCAATTCCTCACAATCCTTTCTGTATTTTCTTTTATTTCTCCTCTTCATATCATGTTTTCTACCTGGTGGTTCTTTTGCACAATATACTTTTTATCGCTCATCTTCCCTCCTCCGTTTCAAATCATAATGTCGGAAGTTGTCCCATGTTGGCACCTTTTTGATATTTAGGGCACTCTGACTATCAGGAAAAGGCTCAGCTACAGCGCTGCACTGGGATACGTTTGCAGCGCTGGTGAGGACCATTACCTCACTTCATCAGTGTGTGCTTAATCTCAATGATTTGTCAGTTTTCCTCATCGAATGTTGAATCTTACAGAGTAGGTGTGCCTATGCATACTTTAACTTTGGAGAACTTCCATCCCGTTAGAGACATTTTAGATGTTGAATCCCCCGTCGGCTCACTGAGTGTCTTTCTCTTAACTCACTCTGACCTCCTTGTATCAGATCAACAGTAGCGTCGCACTATTTTTACACAACCAGAAAACGTCACATCAACTTGCATAATGACCCATCTGGAAGACGTTACGAGCGAAACTCTCCTGTTAGTTCTGCTGTTTTGCTGCATCATCTTTGCCTATGAATCCACTCCTGGAGCATTGTGCTTCTATGTAGTTCAGGTGCTCAAGCTTTGGACCTTTTGATGACTGCAGTCAGTCGCCCAGTGAGAGCTTGAGAAACTTTTTTTTGGAAGTCCTCTCTTCTGAGGTCAGTGAGGGACGAACTGACGCAACGGGCTACGAGTCGGTTTTCAATGGAAGCCGGTGACATGAAGCGAAGAAGTTGAGCTGGATTCAACTTTTCTCAGCATGCGTCAACCAATCGTTTGTTTTTGTTGAACCATTTCCGCTTGCCTTCTCTCTCCCCACTGTTCCTTTTGTCTTGCCAGTTCCGAGTGATACTTGACGACATAACCACGTCAACGAGCGAGCGACACTTCAGTGGCGACGAGCTGGCCACGCTTGACCGTTTAGTTTCTTTTGTTGCTCGTAGTGTGAACACAGCGTCGGATGTAAATTCTTTCCTAAAATACAGATCACCAATTAGTTAGCACTGTCTTTTTCAAGACAATCACCTCACAGTATTGTTTGCATAGATTCGAGGACTCCGAGTATAAACATGTTTGCATGCATTGACTTCATGGACTGTGAAATCATAAGAGCCTTCATTCTTCTTTAAAATCGAACACTGTGATCAGCCGCGGTCCTGTCTACTTTTGTTTTATCCTTTTTAAACTTAGCTTGTTTCTGATCCTCAGTGAGCCGGTAGATGTTTTAGGCCACAAAGTCCTTAATTGATATCCAGAGCAGTTAGCTAAATGGAGCGGCTTATTGTTCGCAAACATTCACACAGTCTTGTCCTCCCGCAGGCCTCCTATAGGCCCGTCTCTGTGTGGGACTCAGTGTTGCACCGTGGGATACGTTAACCCCCCCCCCCCCCCCCCCCCCAGTGCGCCAGATTACATCCTGGCAGGAGTTGAATCAAAGCTTGCATGACCGTGCGTGTGCGCTCTCGAAGTCGCTCCCGCTCGTGCACACGCTCGGATTAAACGCGCCCACACATCTCCACAGCGAGGTCCTTCCATATCTTTGAGATTTCCCGTACCTGTGTAATTATGCTATGCTCACACGTTACACTTAAAACACCCACAAAGCCTCAGCTGTCCATGCAGTATACAACAACCACCTACATGTTCTTTTTACGGCCACTGTCGGTTCCTTCCTCCTTGTCTGTTAATAACCCTCTCTGTCCAGACTCTGTGCTGGAGACACTCACACGGATACATGAGTGTGATGGAAAAAGGATGTGAGGCGCAACCGCGGCGATAGAGCCTCGCTTCCCAGAGGAACCAAGGAACAGCTGCTCACACACACACACACACACACTCACATATAAGGAGCGTAGACTCAGTGCAGATCTGAGAGTGCCTCTATTCACAAAGGAACAAGGCTGTTTCATGTGTGTATGACTGTCTCTGCTTCAGCCGGCCTGAAATAGCCGGTCTCACAGTGAATCACTCTGCGATGCCTCGAGGGGCGGACTTGGTGTTTGAACACGGCACTACAACTTTCTGTGGGTGCACTTGACTGTCTGAGCATGTTTGTCTTTGTCGGGACTCGATGATGAGGATGATGGCGGTGGGCTCTTGTTGCTTTTATCAGGCCCACAGTAGATGTGTTCTGCATCAGGGTGGAAAGGGAAAGCAGCGTTCTAATTACCTGCAGGAGGTGAAACGGTTTCTGTTCTCGCTCCGTTTCATTACAGCCCACTGCTCCTTTGTTTGTTTTCCTTGTAGATGCTTATTGATTCAGAACAGATTGAATCAACAGATAGGGATGACCTTGAATGTATGTGCGTCGGCTTCTTTGAAGGTGTCCTGTTCTCCGAGTATTTGCGTGCTAAACGGTTCCAACTGAACCTGGAACGGCTCCAAAGATACTCTGTGGTGAGCAGGGATGAGACTCGCAGCACACACACTGCAACGACGATTGGTTTTGTTTGAGAAAGGTTTGAACTGCAGCAGAATGTTTGTGTCTTTTCACTCAGCGGCTTGTATCTTATGCCAGGACAGTCTTTAGATGTGTATGTAAACGAACAGCTTCTTTTCTCATATATTTCACTGTAATGGCATGTTTCCTCATGGAAAAGGATGTATTTCTTGATTCAAATATTAACAAAGTTCAAAAGTAAAGTGACATCCATATGCCCTCCTCTGAGTCATGCTACTGCTGCCAGGATGAAAGTACACCTGAGTGTACGATAGCAGAGAACCACATTCGATGTGAAGGAAGATAGAATGCATCACGATCAAGTTTGACCCTTTTTGATTTGGAGAAATTGTGATAGAAATATTTACAGAAATACCTTTTGGGACCAGGGCTGCTTTTATGTTTAATCAATGAATTGTTTAGTCTGTAAAATGCCAGAAAATTGCAAAAACGATCGCAGTTTTCCGGAGTTTTGTCCGACCAACAGTCCAAAACCCAAACATATTTAGTTTACAGTGATTGTGAAATCGCGAAAAGCAGCAAATCCTCCCATTGGAGAAGCTGAAACAGGAGACTGATGTTATTCCCTGACGATTGATTCCATTTTTTTAATCAATGAAATTATTTTTCTGTGGATCGACTAATTGATTCGTCTTGTGTGAGCTGTTTGACATATAACAAGAACATTTTTTAAAAATTATTATTAAAGTGCTGCATACTTACTCATCATTGGCTCTCTTCCCAGGTCTGCATATGGGGGCGGGCAAGAGCAAGCCCAAGGAGCCGGGCCAGCGCTCCATGAGCCTGGACGGCACCATCGGCACAGGCTCCGACAGCGGCCACTTCCGCCACCTGGGACCCGCCCAGCAGACTCAAACACCCAACAGGAGCCCTGCCGTCGGGACAGGCAGGCGTGGGCACCAAGGGCAGCACCAGCTCGCCCCGACAAACACTCCTGAGCTGGCGCTGTTTGGAGGGGTGGACCACACGGGCACCATCACCTCGCCTCATAGAGGTAGGTAACGTTTTGAGACGGGGGGGTGAGCTGTGCAAGTGTTGCAAAATATTATAGGACGTTTACTTCACCTACAATTGCTACTAAATGAGAGTTACATTTTGAATTCTTGAAACTAATTGTCATTTTGTCAACAGTGGTTGCAAAGCAGTAAAAGAGAAAAAGCTGGTTTGCAGTATACAGTTGTTTCCAGTCTTTTTGCGTTTTCCTGGTTCCTGCTTCATATTGAACAGACAGATATGAGAGTGGTATCGATCTTCTCATCTAACTCCTCGCAAGAAAGCAAATGAATGTATTTCCAAGTAATGGTAAAAGTAATGCTGCATGCACAATGACTAGAGGATGCACAGAAGAGATGTTTTTATGTGAATGGAAGCTGATTGAATACGATGTGACGAGAGCTGATCTATCTATAAGTCAGCCCAGTCAGTCCTGACTTGCTTTCAGTTTGAGATCACAATAGTCCTGAGAAAAATATCTTTTAAAAAAAATGATTCACAGTGAGTCATATGTCACATGTGACAAAATGTGTCTTATTCCCACCATAAGCTGCCAAACAGACTTCACACCTTCTCTTTGACTTTGAAGCCCGTCGCGCCAAACTGTCCAGATTTTACGTGACGTTAAGCTGCAATGTGTCTAGACCGGCCAGATGGTTCGGTTAATGTTGCTCCGTCCAGAGAGAGGAGGGCTGCTGGTGTATCTGCTGGCCGCCGCCTGCTCCTCCTGTGTGCATCTAATGAGCCAATCAACGATTGGCTGGAGAGTTCTCGGCTTTAGATCACAGGTTTATCAAAAGCAAGGGGTAGAAAGCTCCACAGAACATAGAGCGCCATCGGTATGATGGCGTCCTTCACGGACGATTGGCCACAAGCAATCTGAATGTCGATATTTCTCATTAAGCCTCGCTAAATTGTTTTGTACAGCTGCAGAGCAGAGACAACATATGCCAGCTTTACAGTGGATAGAGCAAGATCTGTGTTATTGAAGGTGGATCATGGAGAGGAATGGGAATAGTTCTTAGCAGGAAGTACCTCTTTGTCTTTCATTACATTCTTCCCTAAATGCGTATTTCTGTGTGTGTACTTTCTTGCAGGAGGTATCACCACATTTGTGGCGCTGTATGACTATGAGTCACGGACAGCGTCTGATCTGACCTTTAGGAAAGGCGACAGGCTGCAGATTGTCAACAACACGTAAGAATCAACAGCCTCTCTCTCTCCCTCTCTCTCCCTCTCTCTCTCCCTCTCGTGTAAATGAATGAACAAAGTCAGAGCTGGTGACTGCGGAGCGATCCAGACAGCCGAGTCTGATCCTCTCCGTCTGTTGACTGAAACCGAGCAGAACGGCACTTTACTAATGCATCCTGTTCCCCTTCGACGACTTCTCGTCATCCTCGTCTTTAAGACGCTCTGTAGAGAGCCTGTCATTTTTTTCATTCGTCTTCTCTTCCGCTGAACTCTTTCCATAATTTCCTGTCATAAGTCTGCTCTGCTGTTCTTTAGCTACAGTCTGGCACTACATAGTTGTGCTCAAAAGTAGAATTAATTCATACTTAACATTAATATTACAGTTTGAATATCTAGTTTCCAAAAACAAATATTTGGTGCGTGGGAGTTTTTATAAACGGTTTTAATGCAAACACTGAATATGAAGTAGTGAGAGTACAAAGTGATCATTTATGGATAATAACTGGGGAGATATTTCTTCATTCCTCTCTTCTAGAATTATTAAAGCTGTTACAAACTGGAAAGTGGAACTTTTGCGCTTTTAGAAAGCCTGCCGCTCGTGTGACCCCACTGTTTGTCCTGCAGGCTCCTCTGCTATCTGTCTGTGCCGAGCTGCTTGCCTTGCTGGGTTTTTGATGTGTCTGCTGTGTCTGTTATCTCTCCCTCTCTTTCTCTCTCATGCGTCATGATTCCTCTTAGGAAAAAGTACAGCTTCAGGTCAGTAATACTTAATGCAATAAAACAAAACAAATCTCACGCAACCTTTTGTTCACTGTCCCTTCGCTGCTGCGTGGATTTGTCTGATCAAGCTCGCCGCGTAACTGCAGTGAATTAGTAAATGTTGGAGATGTACTGTAGAGGGCTGGTGCTCTAACTTGGTTGGTGGGTAACATATTGTTCGTCTCGCTATACAGAGCAACAGTTAAAGGTTTTAAAATGTAAACCGAGGGACTGCAAGTTGAACAAAAGGTTGCATTTGTCTGTCTATTTCCTCTCTGAACAATCTTTTTGCACTTAAGTGTGGGGTGAGATGTGTTATTTTATTTGAAACTCAATCTTTTGAATCGAAGGTTTTTTCTGTGCTTCGTAAATAACATCGTGGGTTGTCAGTCAAACAATGTGGAAGTTTCAGAAGTAGACGTTCTGACTAAGGCATCATCTGAGGACACATTCTGAAGCATCCTGTGCTGCAGAGACTGTAACATGTAATGTTCTGGAGGTGATCCATATCTTTCTAGGTAGCAACCCATGAAACGACCACAACATAAGTTATCCAACTAAATAAAGCCTGATTTATCTTATTATTCTGTGCCATAGACCTCATTGTTCCCCAAAAACTATACACACACGTACGTCTGTTGCACTGGTGTGTGTGTGTGTATGATCTGTTCCTTTTCTTATGACGAACGAGGGCACTGTAACTTATTTTGAGTCAATCCCACATACACCTTCCTTGGGCCATAAATACGTTCTAGCATTCAGAATATATTCATCCATATCTTAAAATAGTCCCGAACAACTAGCTTCTATTTGCTGAAAACAACAGTGTCGAGCTGTTCTACGAGTTCATTCAGGCTTTTTTTATTTAAATAACTATGTACGTATATGACACGTCCTCCAATGGGCTTTGGGCCACAGACTAGAGGGAATAAACTAAAAGATCATTCAACCAAGAAGTGTTGTGGTTGTCAGTTTTCAGTACATTGTTGACTCTCTCTCTCTCACAGAGAAGGGGACTGGTGGCTCGCTCGCTCCCTGACGACCGGAGAGAGCGGTTATATCCCCAGCAACTATGTGGCTCCGTCCGACTCCATCCAAGCAGAAGAGTAAGTTATCCTCTCCTTGCTTCACTCTTGCAGTTCAAAGCCTGGATGTGGCTTTATTTATTCTCTGCTATATCTACTTCTACAAGCGTATTGAGAGAATATTTCCAATATACCATCCACTACGGTCCTCTGTATTTCCAGCCAAAACATATTTCTGCCTGCCTGCTCCAGACACTCGGTAGTAGCTTCTTTCTCATCTTGTTCTCCGTGGCCCACTTTGGCAGGTGGTATTTTGGGAAGATCACTCGGCGCGACTCCGAGAGGCTCCTGTTGAACTTACAGAACCGACGAGGAACCTTCTTGGTGAGGGAGAGTGAGACCACCAAAGGTGAGAGCGCAGACACTCCGGAGGCTGCGGTCTCTAAAGCAATGTAGAGCAATTCAACTTCACCATGACGTTGTTATTGTAAAAATGCATGTTATTAACCATACAGCTGACAGGATTAATGGATGAGTTAATATTTGCTCCTTTCTAACAGACAACAGAACTAGTTTGAATATGTCAACCTATGCTTTAGGAACATTTCACAGGTGTTTTTCACTATTCTATCACTTTTATACACTGAACTTTTCATCGATTTTATTGTGTGATTCATTGGGATATTTATTCATAATGGAAATAATCATTGGCTGCAGCTCAACCTTATTTCTCAAGATGAAGCTCTGAAATTGTGTATTTGAAGTAAGAGATATTATGAGAATCGTTACATGAAGCGTTTTTGAAAGACAAACATACATTTTCAGAGATTGTAATCTAACAACAGACAGGGAGGTGCATGCCGTCTCAGAGAAAAAAAATCAGATTTTTAAAACATGTTTCATAAAACCTGAGCTTTTAATTTCTAAAATGTGTGAAAAAGGGACGTGCTGGCACTTTATCTGTCCCTGGAGTCCACTGCACGTAGCAGATGAGATCTCACTTTGGAAAAAGTAGATCTTTAGGGACTCAATTTAAAAGAGACAGAACCTCGTAATGAAGCCGTTTGTTGCCTGTCACGCGGGCCTATGGCGCTGTATCTTCGTTCTCTGGAGTTTTGCGTCTTTCTCTGAAACTCTGCTGTCGGATGTAGTCCTTGTGATGTCAGTGGGGTCTTCAGGGGGTTGTTTTGGAGGGGGGAAGGAGGAACAGAGCACAGTGTATTGGAGTGGGCCTTGTGAATGGATAGTGGTGAGTCACTTTGCCAGAACTAGGTCGACCTAGGAGGGTGCTGGAGTTCCTCCCGGCTATAAGTCTCTGTTCTCCCAACATGCACACACTGAGAGAGGGCAGGAGAGGCATGAAGAGAGGGGAGACTTGAGGGAAAGGGGGAGGATCGGGGAGAGTAGGAGGAGCTCTGGCAGGAGGTGTGTAGGCCTCCTGGGTGTCTTCTGTATTAGATGTCACATGTGAGGCTCATAGTGCGACACGATGAGCAGAAGCATAGCGCTCGTATGAATGAAGTGTAAATCCTGTCCGACTGGTCGTGATGCTTCTCATCATGCTCAGGCTAGAAAACACGGGAGTTGGAAACCATCATCTCAGCTTTTGTTAGCCATGTTTGTGGCTGGCTATGACCTTTTATGAGTGCAGATATTTGTATAAAATGAGCTCGATGTTGTAGTTGTTGTGTGGAGGCCTTATATTCTGCACAAATGTAGATAACCACAGGAAATGATTTAGTTCAGTATCTGTATCTTTAGTACAGCCATTAATGTCTGTCTAGTTTTTGGTCGATAGCGCAGACGTTGAGATCTGGTTAAACTGCTGGAATAATATTGTGTCGATCAGGCAATTTGGATCAATAAACTGCCAGTTCAGTTATTGTGCAAGTGTGTCTTTACTGCACAAGACTGAACACCGGATCAAAGAGAATTGATTTTTTACATTTAATCTCCCTGTCAAGGAGGTTAGATTTGTCTGTTCACTTCTTAAAGCATGTTTTTTACAAGTTTGATTCCTGTCACACTTGTGAGGTCTTATTTTATAATTTATGCCGATCATTATTTTTGACTCTTAATAAGTCGTTTCCTGAAAAGTCAATAATTATCACTATTTCACTCTGAAAGATCAAACCTTACTTCCCAGTGGGTCCAGGGCAGGGACAGAAAGGCTTAGTTGGATGTCTGGGGCCCTTGAAGGGGCCATCAGGGACTTGCCCAGCACAGCTGCTAGGAAACTCCACCGAGCAGCTGTCACACAGGGACACACGCGCCGAGTTGTATTGTTCTAACCTCTCTGTCTGTCGTTTGGTCTTGTTCACAGGAGCATATTGCCTGTCAGTGCTGGATTATGACAACACCAAAGGCCTGAATGTTAAACATTACAAGATCAGGAAGCTGGATAGCGGAGGTTTCTACATCACCTCCCGCACCCAGTTCAGCAGCCTGCAGCAGCTAGTCTTCCACTACCGCAGTGAGTCCTCACATCTGCTCTCTGATGGTAAACCTTTGACAACACTGCTTGCCCATGAACTGCCCGCTCACTCTCCCTTCTCGGCCCTCGTCCAGAGCACTCTGATGGGCTGTGCCACGCTCTATCGGACGTGTGTCCTGTGGCCAAACCTCAGACCCAGGGACTGGCCAGGGACGCCTGGGAGATCCCCCGAGAGTCCCTCCGCCTCGACCTTAAACTGGGACAGGGCTGCTTCGGAGAGGTCTGGATGGGTAAGGACGACGCACCGCTCCCTTTTTAGTGGAAATTATTGAATTCCTCTCACACCATGGCAGATACACAGGTTATGCATTGGATTTGCAAAATATGAGGATCAGTTGCTCATTACGTGCGATGATGATGTGAATCCTGGTAAAAGTTGTCAGAGATAATTCATTTCTCATCGAAGGAATGTTTTGACATTTCTGAGAGGCATATTTTTTGCTTTCTGGCAGAGAGCTCGATGAAAAGATTGCTGTGATATCTGTCTGTTAAATTTAAGACTACATTTAGTCGTTATTTAGCTTAGCATAAATACTGGAACCAGTGGGGAAACAGCTGGCCTGGCTCTGTCCAACGGTAACAGATTTCCCCATCCAGCACCTCTGAGATCACTGTCGTTTAACGGCAGGTCATGTGCTGAGTGTTAGTTTTTACACTTTGGTTTTTGTACAGAGTAAACAAATGAGATTTAACATGCTAATTAGTGAGCTCTACAGTATTTGTGCTAAGCTAAGCTAACAGGCTGCTGATTGTATAAAGAGTGGCCCTGACCTTCTCATCTAACCCTCTGCAAGAAAGAGGACAAGTGTATTTCCCAAAATGTCAAACTATTCCTTAAATCTAGCGCTTTATCAAAGAACTCATAGAATTATCTTTTTTTTATTTTATTAACAGGCACATGGAACGGTACAACAGGAGTAGCCATTAAGACCCTAAAGCCCGGCACCATGTCTCCAGAGGCCTTTCTTCAGGAAGCTCAGGTCATGAAGAAGCTCAGGCACGAGAAGCTGGTCCAGCTGTACGCTGTTGTGTCTGAGGAACCCATCTACATCGTGACAGAATACATGAGCCAAGGTAGTACAGGATGCCGACTGGAACAAGTGATGGATCAAACCTTTTCTGGGACTGAAACTGAAATGCTGCTGAAGGCTGGTTTATATTTCTCGAAATGAAATAAAAAACTGAAATCCAGGTTTTCTAAAATTACATATATTACTGCTTACAAACGCATCTAGATGATGGCTTGTGTTTTAAGGGTTTACACATAGAATGAACGTCTAGTTGATTATTTGGAGCCTAGCTGTCATTACAAATGTCCATCTTTTTATCTTGCACTCGCAGGCAGCTTATTGGACTTCCTTAAAGGAGAAGCAGGAAAGATGCTTCGTCTTCCTCAGCTGGTAGACATGGCTGCTCAGGTAAAAATAAGTTTTGGTTCAGCCACACAAAGAAAACAACAACACGGTGTTTGTATTTCTAATAAAATCCCTGTCCTCTCTGCGTCACTTCCTCCAGATTGCAGCAGGCATGGCCTACGTGGAGAGGATGAACTACGTCCACAGAGACCTGCGCGCTGCCAACATCCTGGTGGGCGACAACCTGGTGTGCAAAGTTGCTGACTTTGGTCTGGCAAGACTCATTGAAGACAACGAGTACACTGCCAGACAGGGTGAGTCCACTCTTTCCACAACATATTATTATTATTCTTTCATTTCTATCAAGCTAGAGAGAGAAGCACAGATTTGTTTACTGGTGAAAAGCGGTAATGAAAGAATTGACTGTTCTAAAATCGAATGTATTTTATTCTACAACGTGGTACTTTTAAATTTCACCCTAACAAAACTGTTCTTTTGTTCCCCATGGTTGCTCAGGAGCTAAGTTCCCAATCAAATGGACGGCACCGGAGGCTGCTCTGTACGGCCGTTTCACCATCAAGTCAGACGTCTGGTCCTTCGGTGTGCTGCTCACAGAGCTGGCAACTAAAGGCAGAGTCCCCTATCCAGGTAAAGACTCGTAACGAATCAGCACCTCAACAATGCTCCGTCCAAACAAGCGCTTCTTTAACAAGACGAGCTGAAGCAATTGGTCAATTCATTGATTTATCAGTCAACCGAAATATAATCAGCAACTGTTTTTGATAGTTGAACAATTGTTTGTCATTTTTGCAGCAAAAATGGCAAAACTAGCTATGTGAGGATGTCATCTTGACATTCTTTTACTATTTTCTGACATTTTACAGAATATTTTACATTTTACAAGAATATTCATCAGATGAATCTATTCTGATGGTAATCATTCGTTGTAGCCCTAAAAATGGTAAAATGATTTCATATTTTTGCAATTTCATGGATAAATATAGGATTCTCGATGTTAGTGTTTTCCAAATTTTTATAATGCCATTCGTCAAATTAACTTTTTTGGAAGAATTTTTGTTGAGCAAGAAAGTCTGTCTGTTCCCTGTCTTCCTTCTAACTTCCCGTTTCTCTCAACAGGTATGGTGAACCGCGAGGTGCTGGACCAGGTGGAGCGGGGCTACCGGATGCCCTGCCCAGCAGAGTGCCCCGGCTCTTTGCACGAGCTCATGCTCTCCTGCTGGAGGAAGGACCCAGAAGAGAGGCCTACGTTTGAGTACCTGCAGGGCTTCCTAGAGGACTACTTCACCTCCACAGAACCCCAGTATCAGCCTGGGGAGAACCTATAGAACCACACGCTGAACCGAACCCGGCGCGAGAACATCAACACAGAACGACCTGCACTAACCGACCTCAGAGGAGCGCCTGTGAAACTCAACTGGGAGAAACTTGAGATTCTTCTGCGGAAGCAAAAAAACGAGATAGAAACCTGCAGAAGTCCCATCATGTGCCATAAAGAACCTGTTGCAGAAGAACCCGAAGAACCTGTGTGGCTGAAGTGAGGTTCAAAGGCTCTGAAGGAGAACTCCTAGTGGATGGACTCTGGCACTGATTTTATGTGTTTTTGAGAGGTGCGACTGATGTGGGAGGAGCCAAATCAGGATCTCCAGACGGAGCAAGGGGGAAAAGAATAAACCTTTTGCCGAAGAGAGAAGGTCAAGGGAGGATATTTCGAGCATCAGCTGTTTAGCAAAACCTCCCTCTTTCCCTCTTCTGTTGTGTGTCTTTACCCTCGCCTGGTACATTTGTCCGCCCACAGAAGAGCACTGCCACTGTGGCTCAGGTGCCAAAGGAAAGTCTGTCTCTCTTCACGTCCTTTTATCTCCCCTCAGCCTCTCTCCTCTCTTTCTCTGTTTCTGACTTTCAGTATCTCCCTCCAGTTTTCTCAAGTGCTGCTTCTTCAAAGTGTCTCCAAATAACTCAGCTCTGGAACTCTACGTTGCATCTTTATTCATGTTTACTTGGACAATATGCGTCCTGTGGTTTAAGGTTTTGTTCAGTGGCGGACAGAAAACAGTTTTTCTCTGATTTCTCTTTTTCTGGTAGTGCAAGAAGTGTTCCCGGTAGTGCCAGGGTAAATGTACTCAACAGGCAGGTTCTGTGACACTGGAAGTTCGGTCAATTGAGTTGAAATGTCTCTTTTCTAGCTGTATATCCTGACACACGCTGAACGCCCATAGCGGCCAGCTGGATCCACTCTTGATAATTAAAAATGATTTTGATGCAGGTAGTGTTTGAATGCTTGTTTTTTTTGTTTTTTTTTACCTTGATTTAACTGAAAAGTTGCATTGACAATACTCATCACTGTTACGTTGGCACTAATGAGCAGTTTTGGTAGTTTAAAGCTCATTTCCTCTGAGGCATGAATGGGTTAACTTTCATCAAACATGTATGTGACCTACTAAGAAGCTGATCTGGCAACCAATCATATTACTGTTTAATATTCAACTCAGCCCAAGATGGGAAGACCCCGAGTGTAAAAGTGTGCCAAGCAAGTCACGTTTCTTTACTGCTATCCATGTATATAATGTTTTGTCATCAAGGGGCTTACTTGGGGGGGGGTTAGACTAGTTCTGTTGACTTTAATTTAACAATGAAACTCTGCATCATTTCCCCAGTAAATGTCATGCTCGTGAGTAAACCTGTCAAGGATTCAAACGGTTTTCACTTCGCAGCTCTCGTGTCCTTAACGACATGCAACCAGGCGGCCCTAACGAAACTAACACTTAGATCAGGTAACTCTAATACAACTGTGCTGATGACTTTACTATAAGAGTTTATTTTAAAACCAGTTCGCATGCTTTTGTGCCGTTCTTCTCGTGACCATTGGCTGGGTTTGTATTTATGCTGTACTGTACATCAACATGTGTATGTTTACTTTACTCCAGGTCGATGAGGTGACGGGATCATAAACGGACTTCTGAACACGTGTGCCATTTTTCCTTTTTTAATATCTATATATCTTACCCACTGCTGCCACTTCTCGCTGTCATTCTGTACATACTGTAGCTCTCACGCTGTAGGGTTTGGTATCATGTAAGCCACTTTCAGATGGCAGGTATTTATGTTGGGTGTCACACATTTCAGTGGTTTAGTTTATGACTTTGCCAATGCAGCAACAGTAGAGATGAAGGTATAGCTTGTTGCCAACAAACATGATGAAACCAGTTATCAAAATATGAGCCATGCAGCAATAAGAGATGGTCCGTGCCCTCTGAAAGCATTCAATTGTTATGCGCCGAATATGAATCTTGACTGCCAATTGAATCAATGATGTGGACGATTCTGACGTTAAAAAGGGAGTTTGGGGTTGTGATATGACATGAACAATGAGGTCAAAGATGTAAATGGTATCTGTGACGATCATGTCATTTGTTTTTGTATAGTTTTTCTTCAACTGCGCCTCCACGTTGAGGTTTTTACAGTGACGCACGCCTGCTCCCGAAATGTTTTAAAAATAACATGCTACTGTAAATGGGCCTTAAGGAATGTTTTCTTTTTTTTTAACATTGGACTTATTTATGCAAAAGACAAATTTAAAATTGGGCATGCAATTTATATTTCTGACATCTTATCAGTGCTTTCCTCTTTAAGAATCGGTAATCCCCTGTTTTGTTCTGACGCACTGAACCGCCTGAGACTCACACACAATGTGGAAGTTGATGGGCTCATGACTAACATGAGTAACACCGAGGTCTGATTGGCTTTTCTGTGCCATATTAAAGAAGTGTCTGTCTTTTTTTTTATTAAACATGTTTTTATGAATCTATGCAGTTTCGGTCTGGCATTCCTGCAACTTCATGGTTATTTTGTTCTCAAGTCAAAAACAAGGATCGTAAATAAGGTGTGAGCATTTTGTAAGGACTTCTTTTTGTCTTTTGTTTCTGATGTAACTGGATTGAAATGGGTATCGTGCCACTTTATGTTGATCTTTAAATGTGCAATAAATTATATTTCAAATGTGTTTTGATAAGAGTGTGTGCTGTCCTTTGACCTATTTATGAATATTGTTCTGTTTGGACATGACTCAGAGATTCCTCAATAAAGTGATGAGCATGCTGCTCCAGCCGAACGTTTAGAGAAGTGAGCGTGTGACAGGAGCGTCAGGTCATCGTTGCCAGAATTTTGAGCACATTTAGGAACGAATGAAATGAAGCGTAATTGGAAAAAGGCAACATTTTTCTGGAGAGAATGTATTTGCTTGCTGCTGAAAATTTGCATTTTCATAAAAGTTTCAGTTGCGGCAGTTAAAATACAAAACTGAAATAAGCTGCATGTTATCTTGGTGTTGAAATTGAAGTGCAGAAAGACGTTAAGGTTAAGTGTACTGAGTTAAATGTGGTGTAAAGACAAGACAATATCAGTTGAAGTGTAAGCACTGAAAGCAGTTGGAGCTTATCATTTTTGAGCAGTAAGTACGACTGTTACGCAAGCAAAAGATCCGAGCACTTCATCCACCACTGCATGTAGGTTGAAGGTCTGGTTCAGGTTCCTTCAGAGCGGCTCAAGTGTTCTTGTCCACACGGGGGCAGTATTTGTCAGGAGTATCAAGGACACTCAGTGGACGAGGAGCTGGAGGACACGTTGAACTGCAGATCAGCAGCAGATTGTAACACACCTGCTGCGGTGGCCTCCACTAAACCACATTCACCTTCAGTGGTCATTTATAGACGGAGCGATGGATGACACATTTTTCCCAAAATCTCTCTGATGGCACCATACTGTAGTTTATGTGGGGACCTCATTGGCTCACCTTCTTCTCTCGTTTGCTTTAAATTCCCTAAAACCAAATGCAGCTGTTAATTGATTACATATGATCTCTCCTTATACTGGCTTGAATTAGAGGCCACACTGAGCCAATCAGCAGCTGACGTTTCCCCATTAATGAGCAGCTACTCTTTCCTTCCCTGCTGTGAATAGAAGCAAAAAAACATCAGTTGATGAAGTGCTTCATTTCTAACGTACAGTACGTCTGTGTGTGCGTGTGTGTGTGTGTGTGTGTGTGTGTGTGTGTGTGTGCGTGCGTGCGTGTGTGTGTAACTGGCTGTTCTTTTTCCCATCTACTGAACCAGAGTGCGAGTCATTTATCGCAGTTATCCAGACAGTGTCAGAGCTCCATCTGTGAAAACAGTAAACACACTGACTCACACTCTCTAAGTGACTGCCATTGATACCAGACAACACAGCACTGCGGATACACACAAGGATATAGTATGTCTGCTCTCTCTCGCTCTCTCACACACACACACACACACTGGGCTACAGTTACTGTTTGTTTTCATCTCATTACAGTGACAGGAGCATGGCAACCCCGGACAGAAGCTGGATAATAGTGGTGGTTTCGTTTTTTCTGTTTTTTTTCCTCCACTAATGGTCCAGGTTGTCTCATCTTTTCTCTTTTGATCCCTGGTTTGTCTGCATACACGTAGTGCACATGAAGATATCAGAGCCCTTTGTTGCGAGATGATACACTACGGTGATAACGCATCAGTCATCTGACTCTCTGTTACGGCTACGGATTCTTCCTCTGCCCTCATCTTGTGAGAGAGCTGTCTCTCTCTCGTGGATGTGTTCAAAATTGCATGCTGTTGTTTGCAGTGTGATGTAAACGGGAGTATGTTGGGTGGTCACACTTCATATGATGTTGATTTTGTGTACTCGAGAAACGCCCAGATGTATACTACATCAGCAAGAATAACAGAGTGTGAGAAGTCACTTACTGCACATACTCAGCTGCCCCACAATGCATTGCATCTGGGTGCCCCGAGACCATCGCAGCATCCTCTGGGTCTGAAAAGTGAAGCCAATGCAGAAGTGCTTTAATCTTGCATTCTCTCTACTGACCATCAGACTCATCTGGCTGCAAAGAGAAGTCAGATTGTATCGAAGACTATGAGACTCCACTTGCCACTTGATTTATTACCTCAGTAAAGATTGCTCATTTACATGAGTTTATGATCTCAAACGTTCATTTTAAAGTCCTTCAGTACAGCATGATGTTCATTTAAGAAATGAAGGTCCCATTTAGAGTAAAATAGACCATAAAGCAGGGTATGCTTTATGGCGTGACTACCTTGTGATTGACAGGTCGCTACCACGGCGTTGTCCGGTCTGGGAGTTATTGATTGACCTTTCGTCTCAGAACTTTAATACTTTCGCAGCAAGTTTTCAGTTCCTAAAAGTTCATCGTAACATTTTGGTCGCCTAAAAATGTCTTCTTCTGCATCCGGCTGTCCTTAGCTCTACACCTTTGTCACTTCTGGGTGCAAAAAACCAAGATGGTGGCGGCTTCAAAACCGCAGTCCACAAACTAATGGGTGATGTCACGGTGACGACGGCTACCTCTTATATACAGTCTATGCTTGAGACTGGCTGACAATATGAGGGTAATATGCAAGAAATGAACCGTCTAGATTAAGAGGTGGTCAGTTTAGCCAAACAGCACCTGTTTGAAAAATTTGCTCGGATTGTTTTCGAAGATGTGAAGTTCCTTCAGTGTGTGCAGTCTGCCCGTAAAATCCTTTGTAATGGTTCATTCAGGCAGTATGAAGTAGGTATGAGTGAGTATAGGCAGCATGCAGTGTGTTAGATGGGATTTTCTAACACAGCCTGTGTGTTTCAGAGCTGCCACGAGTCTGATCACTCACACCTGAATCTCATTCAACAATCAGTGGAGCTGTGTATCTTCTAAAACACCAGTGTTCCTCCTGTCTGAGCTGTCTCACTCAACTGTTACATTGAACAGGTGAAACGTTGTTTTCTTGGATAGCACCTTGACACAGGTCTTTATTTGTCGATTCTATTTATTGAGCTTCACTTTTTCTTCTGATTTGTGGCTCGGTAGGGAGATTACGTTGAGTTATTGTTGCTTCTTTTGTTTGTTCTTTTTACCTTGGAGACACTGTTGCCTCATTTGATTCTGTTTCTGTAATACTGGATGTTTTGGTTGATAATCATCTTAAAATAAATGAATGAATAAATAAATGTCACTCGTTACACCTTAAGTGCTTCCGCAGCCTTTTTTTTGCCCCATTCTGTGCATAGGTTGGGTAAACTTTATTCATGTTCAGCCTTGTGTTCCCCTGACATAAAGTTTTGATCATAACACACTTGCAGGGAAAAATGCTGTACTCTGTAGAATCACAATGTTAATGCAACAGTACTTCATATTAACACCATGACATGTTATGTGTAAATGCAATAGACATAATGTATAAGAAGATTTTTAAATGAGAAGATATAATTAAATGCATATTAACTCAGTACTCGCCTCAGTATCACAGCTATAAACAGTGCTGAGTAAATTTACCTTCATCTGGCAAAAGATGCTACACCGTCTGGGCGAACGGATATGAACAAGATCGCTACTATTACCATCTTTTTTTCATACATTTTTAATTGTAACATGTCATCTGTTTTGATTTTCACTCCTTTTTTTTACATCCCAATCATCGCTCTATCTTCTCATCTATGCCTCCTAATTGTCCTTCCTCTTCCTTCTTCTCTGTCTGTCTTTGCACACTTAGATATTCCGTTCGAAGGTAGGACGTATACTCCAGGAGCTGGAAACTGATCCACATGTTCTCCATCATCAACTGACTTCAATCACCGGGAAGATCACTCGGCTATGTGTACGAACAATCCCTCCGGTTCGCTCTGCGCACGGCTGCTCCCACTGCCTGTCACAGACTGTGAAGGATGTTAACAGCGTGCGGCCTGTGAATAGAAACAAGAGATCCTTTTTGATATCAGAGGATGAACAGGTGTGCAGACGCCCCCCCCCCCCCCCCCCTCAACTGTAATCAGCCTTCCTTTGTTGTGAGGTGCTGTGCTGTGTTGACAGAGCTGTTTGGAGACCGACCCGCATGACTGCTTTACAAGCTACCTGCCAAGTTGCCACGGGAGCTCGAAGTTGCACCCTGCAGCTTTTTCTGATATCGGTCGCTTTGCCGGGAGAAATCACGCCTGCGGCTCAGTTCTGACTTGCCGGTGAGAACCGCGTTGGGATAGTTGTGATACGCATGAAAACCTGGGCACACGTCTCCAAGAGACCTGCAAATATTCCACTGTTTAAATGTCGTAGTCAGCGGAGGATTTGATCTTTCGTCAGTGTGGGATTTATTATGGGCTTATCGCACACCTTTTCATTGCCTTTCATTGGATTGTTTTTAGAGGTTTATGGTCCTCTTGTTTGTAATAATCTGTTTGCAGGGTTGCCAAGCAAATTTGTCTGCTTTTATTTCATGCAATTCTTTGCAGCACGTCTGTGGTATCAGACAGTAGATGGATTCATAGCCGCAGACACTTCAGTGAATAACACAAGCAATGTGCTCAATGCATCATGTTGTCATCACTCTCTGCTTTCTTTCTTCCTTATTTTGATCGATGCAACAAATCCTCATACGAAGATTCAGATATCTAATCAAACCAGTTACGAACAAGTTACTCCTTTGCACACGTCTTGCATCATGTGTCAGTTTCCACTCGTTCTATGCGTACCTTCTTGTCTTCAAATGAAACATTTGAGTTAGGTTAAGGAAAAGATCTTGGTTTGGTTTAAAATAACGACAGAAGTTAAGTGTTTTGGGTTTTTTTTACCCATCAACCTTCCCTGTGTGAGTGTTGGTCTGTATACTTCCTCGCATTCATTTTTGTAGCTTTAGCTACAAACGCTGTATGAGAACAGCCTGATCTATTGATGGTAATGTTGGTCAGTCAGTCCACCACTTGAAATATCTCAACAACGATTTCAACAACTGTTGGATGTCTTCCCGTGAAATGTTGTTGAGACAGTCTGCACCCAGAGGAGGCATTTTTCTCCGATCCCCTGACTTTTCATCTTGCTCAACCATGATGTTGACATTTGATGTTTCCAGTGAAATGTCTCAACAACTACTTGGATGGATTGCAGTAAAAAGTACTCATCCTTGACCCCATCAGGAGGGATTCTCTTGTAAACCCTTAACTTTTGTCAACACCATCCAGTCAAAAAAACATTTTTTTTAAATATCTTGCTTCAGGATTACTGTATCACAACAGTGACATTCCCATCAGCCTCAGCTGTGCTAATTAGCAGTTGTTAGCATGCGATCACACTAAACATCAGCGTGGTAGTGTCGTCATTCTGTGCGTGACGTTAGCATTTAGCTTAAAGTAGCTGTGCCTATAAGTCTATGCTCGTCTTGTTTCTTTCTTTATTTATTTCCGTCGCTTTCTTCCTCCTTTCTCTGTCCACTCATAAATCTCCCCTCCCTCTGTCAGCTCTCCTCCCCTTGGTAACACTTTGTCACATTGCTCATCCCCTCTCTCACTCCTTCTCCCATGACTTATCACTGCGCGCCCTCTCTCCCTGTACCTGTCTCCTTTATCTTCCTTTCGTTTTTCTCCCTCACCGTGCCTCAGTTTTAACATCTTGCAGCTACATTCATGTTTCGGGCCTCAACGGCCTCTTCGCTGTTATTCATCATCCTCTATTGGTCCATTCATCACGTAGCCAGGACGCTATTGGTTCATTCGTCAACCAGCAGGCAGCCCCGCAGCTGCAGACAGCATACAGCAACCAGCACACAGGCCCAGGAATGCATGGGCTCAGAGTTTGGTCCCTAATGTTGCACGGCACTTGAAGGTGTACAGTACCTGTCCTGGAAATTTTCCGAAAAGGCATAACTCCTGAGGAAGTCTATTATAAAGTACTCAATAGTTGTGAAATAATACTCTGATAAAGAAAACAACAACTGTGAAACACAAGAAGTTCACACTTTCATGTGTGATACGTGGCTGATGAGTTTGTCAGATAGAAACAACCTTCCATGTATTTCCCTGAAGTCAACATGAATGTGAGTGTAACACTGGGTGGTGTGAATACATCTGTATTTATAGCATGGCTGCCAAAAATACTGGTGGTTGACTGCCAGGCATCTGTTAAAATCATATCACAGAACACCTCAAACATACGCTGCCTTCAAATCCAACTAGTGAGGTCAAATCTTTTACATGCAGTATTGAATAGGCCCACTTCAAGTGGTTTAATGCACTGGTGATAGGCATCACTGTAGGACAAAAACGGTTTTATCTCAAATGTTAGGAGACGGTAATACAGCTGAGACCTGAATAATAACAACAATGACAATAGTTTATTTAATAAAGCACCTTTTATAGAACACAATTGACAAAGTGCTTTACAAGAATATATTACTTATAAAAGAAAAGTAAGAATAAAAGTGAACTAGTTAGCTAGGAACAAGAAAAGGAAAGACAACTCTTGTAATAGCGGTGCATGAGTGTGCAGTCTAAGTATCCGTCTAAATCCGTCACAAGGAGTATTGACTGGCAGGTAACGGTAAGTGAGCATGGTATAAGAACAATAATACATTCTTTAGTGTTCTGATATAGAAAATAATGAACTCAGCGCTCGGCCTAGTCCATTATTTTCTATTCATCAGAGGACCTAATCGTATATCGTCGCTTAGATACATTCATAATGCCTGTAGGGAAGTTGAGGTATGGAAGCTACTGGTTCAGTACCATCCTCACTGAAAACCATCAAATCACACACACACACACACACACACACACACACATACACACACACACACACACACACACACACACACACACACACATTATTGTGACATGGACGTAAAGGCAGACCTCTGAATGAGGCACAGCTGAATTCCTCTGGTTGCACATAAATGTTTTCACATGCTGAGACCAAACACAAAAACACATGCATACTGGCACAGATACAGCGGTTCAGGGTCTTTTTGAGGATACACACACACACACACACACACACACACACACACACACACACACACACACACACACACACACACACACACACACACACACACACACACACACACACACACACAGAGTTGTGTTTTCATGACTTTTGGGGACATTACATTGACTTATCCTAACCATAACTGCTGCTAACCCTTACCCTAGCAGTAAACATAATCCTCCCCTTAAAATGTAATTGTTTACGTTTGCAGTTTATCCACATTTTGTCCCCCAAAAAGACGAGATCCCAAAATGTGACTGTGTTCAGATGTATGTCCCCACAAGATCGGTAAAACACGCATACACACACACACACACGTGACAACTGAAGCTATTAGGAGGTGGACAGGACTCCCAACAATCACCAACCGGACCCAGTTTCACATGCTACAAACACATAGACATGAATGTAAACCACCCTCGTATCTCCAGGTGATATTAATTAAAGCGTGAACATTTTTTTGCATCTATTAACACCGCCGCCCTCGGAGGACGCAGCTGTCTCGAGTCTCTGACAAACTGGCTCATTAGCCAGTCGCTGTCCTCTCCTCGTTCTCACCAGCTAAGACTTCTGGCCCCCCAAAGAGCACGAACGAAGGACGGACAGAGAAATATGAACGCCTATACGTCATTCTGGCCTTCACATCATCGCCACTGAAACGTTTCTAACCTCCACATGACCTCATTTTGAAGATTTGTATACGTACCTTCAGTGAAAGCTGGTCGTCCCTGAAGGTTGCCAAAATGCTTTAACTCCCGGGTTTATTAAACCTTTTCAGAACCAATTACATTCTTTTTAAATGCGTGGATGTGAAGCTGAAACATTTTTCTCGGCACACAACCTTTTTTCCACCCCAACGACAAGTGATATGTTTCTGTGATTACCAAATGGGGCCACATCTGTCCATTCCATGACTGAAATATTAATATTTATACAGTTTCAACTCTTGGTGATGTTTTTGAGCTTAAAGGGTTGATTCACCCAAATTACAAGAAAGCATATTGTCACTTGTGTCTAGTGGTGTGTGGGGACGTAGAACCAAACATTCTGATGCTTTTGATTGTATGACATGATCTTCCTCAGCAGATTAAGTCATTTGAATTATAGAAATCCAGATTTCCTTATTGTTTTCTCAACACTTTAAGGCAGGGGTCTCAAACTCCCGGCCCGCAACGTCATTTTATGTGGCCCGCGAATCCGCCAGCAAAAAAAAAAAAAGTAAACGTTTTTCTTTTTTTTTTTTTAAGTTAGACTTGATAATAAAATATACCCATCGTCGGAATTATGAGATAGAAAGTCGAGGTTATGAGATAGAAAGTCATAACTATGATAGAAAGTCATAATTCTGAGATTGAAAGTCAAAATTATGAGATTTTTTTAAATTATGAAACAGAAAGTCAAAATGATGAGATACTTAAACACAGTCATAGAAGCAGCTCTTTGGCTGGTTACTGTACATTTGAAATGGAAATGTATTGTGAGCACATTGAAGACTACTTTAAACGTGGCTTTAAAACACATGAAATACTTCATGTGGGATTGTGCAAAACGCACCATTGAAAGGATTTTAAGCTTTGAACAAAGTTATTGTAATAACTTGTTTGATATTTGTCTTTGATATTTTCTTTAATAGTTTGATCTTTGATAGAGTAATGTGGGTTTCTTAACCCTAAATTAAAAGGATTTAAGTTATAACAACAGAAATGTGCTTAAATATATGTTTACATTTATATAACTGCATGTACAATATTTTTACACTTGAAAAAACAATAATCAAATGCAGAGACAGTTATTTTACAATATGTTACGAGTAGTTACATTTACAACCGGCCCTTTGTGGGCGACCATGATGCTGATGTGGCCCGGAGTGAAAATGAGTTTGAGACCCCTGCTTTAAGGACTTTTTGTCCAAGTTAGCTTCAACCTGTTGGCTCATTCTGTTGAGGAAGATTGTCATATGATTGGCAACTGCTGTTTCTAAGGTCACAAATTAACTTTCAGTCTTTTTCCTTGGGGATTTCTGTCGTCGCTCCGTTCGAAAAAATAGGAAATGGATGATTTATTCAGTTGATAATCAAATTTTAAAATTCAACATTTCTCTCGAAATAACGACCCCCTTATTTTGGAGAATCCCCAGGCGTCGCACAGTTTTTGTACTGAAATAAATAGTCCTGATGAAAATATTTGAAAATTGTGTTGCTCGCAATATAAACTGCAATGATCTCTTTCCAGAAACAGTGTCCCTTGTTGCTTGAGATAATCCACGTTGGGAGGAGGCA
The DNA here is from genome assembly GCF_949748355.1 of Melanostigma gelatinosum. Taxonomy (NCBI): domain Eukaryota; kingdom Metazoa; phylum Chordata; class Actinopteri; order Perciformes; family Zoarcidae; genus Melanostigma; species Melanostigma gelatinosum. The sequence goes on along the minus strand of NC_136636.1, from coordinate 21,137,709 downwards.
GACAGCTCAAACATCTTAATCCTGGAGAACCCCCCCCCCCCCCCCCCCCAAAAAAAACGTACTCTTTGGATAACTATTAGATTGAATGTTGTGAACACGGTGACATATCGGCGTCAGCGCTTTCTTTTAACACAATTGAACAGAGAGCAGATTGCCTGTGCTCGCTCCTGCACCGTTACTCTATAATGACTGAATGTGATGCAGCCCATATATCAGCCTGTGACCGACCACACAGCCTCCGGTGAAGCGACAGGGCACAGCTGAGAGTCCGGTGCCAACGACAACAAGGGCCTCCTTCAGTGCCACGTACTCTCCTGCAACGCTGCACCTGTCGCCGTGCGTGTGCGTGTGTGTGAAGCATGTAACAGAAAAGACATGTGGTGCTCATACACATTCCTTCCGCCCCGCTCATGAATCACTCCCCCCCACCCACCTCTGCAGCCACCGGCCCGGGCTCCTTGGAGAGAGATGAGGAGAGATGGGAGGGCGAATGAGGAGACGTGTCTGCATGAGGAGACGGAGGCTGAAGTATGTTGAGTGTCAATGCTTTATGTATGAACACTATGTGTGCTATCGACGCAGGTTCACTGCTTAACGTTTACATGCCATTGGACTTTATGGGAGCAATGGTTTGTGTGTGAGAGATAAAGAAAGAACAATCTGATTACAGTATGTTTTTGGGCTTCAGATTCTTACTGTAAGTAAAAGTAGTAGTACCCCAATGTCAAAATACTCTGTTGCAAGTAAAAGTCCTGCAAATATATAATTGTGTAAGCATACTCAGGAAAATGTACTTAAAGTACAAGTACAAAAAAATGCAGAAATAATGTATTAATGTATTAATGTGAAAGCAGGATTTTACTGCTGTAGTTGTTTTGAACTCTTTTGTATGAGTAGTGAAGTAAAAAGTACAATAATTCCCTCTGAAATGTAGTGGAGTTGAATGAAGGACTATGCTTGAGGAAATACTAAGTTGTGGACAACAGATAAACTTGAGCTTGCTGTGACGGATTAAGAAAGCAAATAGTTATATTCCTTCAATTTCCCATTTTAAGTAACTTAAACGTTTTTAAAAACATCTTATTCCATTCTCTCTGATTCTGCTTCAGATTTAGATTTTTCATTTTGTGTTTTGTTTCCTTTTCTGATGTACTGCTTCATGACTGGCTGGTTGGGGATAACTTCATTGATGTTTCGGTATTTTCATGAGATTCGTTGATAATGATTTATATATCTAACAATGCCAGTCCTATATCCTTTCAACTATCTGCAGATAAAATGCACCAAATACTGTGTAACTCACTCTGGAAAACCCTGACACTGGCTGTCTACCGTCCACTCACACTCTCCCATCGGGGGCCTGACATGCCCCGGGACATAATGTCAAATTCCACATGGCTGAGCTACCTGGCCGGGTTATTATTGGACCACATGCCTGACAGGACTGCAGCAAAGGGGGCTGGGAGGAAACAAACAGTCTGTGAGTCCGATATGCAAGGTGCTGGAGACAGGAATACGGGAAGCTCCTTTCACAATCTGGTCAATATCACACAGAGAAAAGAAGAAAAAGTCAATTTCATTTATTCAATACAGTTAGTTTTACTTGAGTAAAGTAGGCCATAGAAGGCCTAATGTTATTATTGACGCAAAGCATTACTGATGTGGTAGCTGGTAAAGATTCATTTTGAAAAGCCGACTTTAGCCTACTGCAGATTAGCTTTATAGGCTTTGATATTACAGCATCATTTATTAGTTGGTTGTTGTTACAGTGATGCTACAGCAGTGTTCAGTGCAGTATGGATGATTTAAGTCATGTGGCTGGTTCAGTTTTATGAGAATATATATATATATATATATATATATATATATATATATATATATATATAATATATATAAAATGTGTGGCAAGAACATAGAAAAACTGAAGTTGACTAATAAAATGAGCAAGTGAATGTTAAATGATAGAGTAAATCCTGTTTTAATTCATTTGATCAATTTATTTGTGGTAAAGGAGATGATAAAGCTTTATAATTATTTTTCCCATTTGAAATATTCAACGAATAATCCTCATTATTTATTGATGTTTTCTGTTGTATTTCTGACAACACAGGATCCTGCACGAAATAGTTTTTCTCTGTGTTGTTGTCGGTGCTTAGCTGATTTTTGGTTTTACCATTTTTTCACCAAAGTTATCAAAAAGTTGAACAAGAATCCAACAGGGACCTTTAAAATGAGTAGAAATGTTTGAATTCTTGGGGCAGATCAGACACGTCGACACAGGAAAGTATTTTCATAGAAGCAATTGTTTTCTCTGGACATAAAGTTAGTTTTTTCTGCTCTTCACGTGGCCAGAAAAACAAGAATTTGAGATTTTGTTCGGGACGACTGTAAGATGATCTACTGTAGAGCATGAGCTCATCACTGAATCAGCAAAGCCATGATCCATAATAACCGCATATTACAGCCAGACGCTGTTGTGTTTGGAGCACTTTCTGTCGAGCCAATGCTCTCGTTTCCGAAGGGCAGCCTCTTCTCACAGAGAAGCTTTTATATTTCTAACCTCCTCTTCGTGTTCAGGGCCCCCAGGCCTCCTCTTCCTCCTCTTCCTCCTCCACCCAGGTCAAGGATCTACTAGCAAGAGATGGATAAAACTTTTTCGTGGGTGCGAGAGCCAAAGTGGTTTGTCAGAGAGGTCGGCAGCGGAAGAGAGGAGAGGAGGGACGGCTGCCACGGCCAAACACAACAGATGTTCGGCGGTGGACGTTTGGTTTCAGCTGCAGTGGGGCGTGAAACAGAAAGGACTCAATGGGATCTACATCCAGCACTCCTCTCCTCCTCCTCTTCCTCCTCTTTCACTCTCCTCTTCCTCTCCACTTCATTTGATTTCCTTTTCTTTGTCCCTCTTCTCACCCCCTCACCTCCTCCCCTCTCCTTGCTTTTTCCGTTTTCCTCTCCTCTTCCTCTTCATCCTCCTCTCCTCCCCTTATCCTCCACTTCTAATCTCATCTTCCTCGTCGCCTCCTCTCCTTTTCTTTCTTCATCTTACTGTTCCTCCTCCCATCATCTCTCCTCTTTCTCCTCCTCTCCCCATCCTGTTCTCTCCTCTCCTTGCCTTTTCTTTCTTCCTCTTCCACTTCCGTCTGCCATCATCTCTCCTCTTCCTCCTTCTCTCCCTTTCCTGTTGCCTCCTCTCCTCTCCTTCCTTTTCTTTCTTCCTCCTCCTCCTCTCCTCTCCGATCCTCCATTTGTGGTTGCATAAATTAGAAGTCTCATGTATTTCCGATAATCTTATTTGTGGTAAAGAATCTTCTATCGTTGCTAAAACAACTTCATACTATCACATTTCTGGATAGCATCTCGACTACAAACATCTCATTCATTGTTTAGACTAGCAACAAAAAAAGAAAGAAAGTTTGAGACCAGTTGAATTGGGGTTTAAGTTATTTGGGGTTTCGTCTGGGGAGATGATTTGTGTTGAGATAGACAGAAATGCTCCATCTGCCTGCAGCTGTAAATGGAAATCATTATGTGTGATTGGAGGGTTTGGCTGCAGCAGAAATAGCCTGAGTGTCTCTGTGACTGACACTCTGGAGTACCACCGGCTCTCAGATGGAATTTGTGATAAAGCCATCGGCCCTGGGGATTAAAAAGAGGCCTCTCTTTATCAACCTGGATCCCTGTTAAGTTTCAATGTTGTGTTTGGCTGATATTTATCTGTATTTATCCCAAACGCAGCGATGCCTTGCGTTTACGCTGACAATTCCCATCATGCAGACAGTAACGTCTGCATGCCAGAGGTCTGATGAGGTCTGAAAACGAGATCATTATCTCAGTCGTTCTGCTTTCCATGCAGCCCAACTCCTGACCTATACTTTCTCTCACTCTCCTCCCTCAACCTAATCTCTGTCTCCCCTCGCTCCTCATCTCCTCCCCCCTTTTTGCTTTGATGTTCCTTGTCAGCATCACTCCCCCCCCCCCCCCCCCCCAACTCCCCAACACCCCAACTCCCCAACACCAGACACTCCAGTTAGTCCAGATTACAGGGCGGTGGAGGGAGGCAGCCACACAAAACAATCATTTTTCTATTGTTGCCAATACATGAAAATGGTGTTTTATCTGTTTAAAGGGTTGGTTCACCCAAATAAAAATAAAAAATCCTTGCAGATTTCTGCCACCATTGACATCTCTTTACAAGAACAATGTCCTGTTTACTCTCTGGATGACCCCACGAACACTCTGAGAACATTCTTCTCGTTCTACTGAAGAAATAGTTCCTTCGAACACTTTGACTTTGAGCAGGTGGTGTGCACAGCTGTGAGTGGGACAGGAAATGATATGAAAATGACAAGTTTACTTGTGCTGTTTTGCTGTGGAAAATATTCACAAGAGCACCAAATCCACGACTGATAATAGTTCCCAACAAATTCACTATTCACTCCTGTTTGAACAACAGAGCTGCTGAATCAAAAAAACAAACAAACAGTGGTCTACAATGCAGACGGCCTTCTGGAAAAGACAAAGAGAAACAGGAGTCCCAATTTAACACCAACCTAAAGGGATACAACCCAAATCATATGATATATATACACATGGTGAACGCCATTCAGCTTAATTGGAGCAATGTTTGCAGTCATGTTCTTGTTACTTAAAAGTCTTATTCCTCATTTAGTCTCCCCTTGAAAGCTGTTTTGTTAATGAAATTCCACAGATACCCTTTATTCCCCAAATCCCCTTGTAATAATGCAAAGACTTGTAAAAGAACAAGTGAGATTTTCTTGAGCGGCTAGACTGCTGCCATGGAGCTGTATCCCCCTAAAACCCTGCACAAATCTCCTTATCTTCAACCAGCCCCCACCCCACCACGTCTACACTGTCCACTCTGCCCCAACACCCTAATCTCGACCCCCAGCCCGCCCCCTCCTTCTCCTGGCCGTGTCAGTATAACGAATGCACCCCCATCCTGAAACCCAGCATGCCGCCGGGCCGTGATGGATGTGCACAGTTTGCAAAGCCTCCGTGAATACAGTGCAGCCACCCCAGGTCCTGTCAGCTGAGTCCCCGACGCTGCACGCAGAGGGGCTCCATGCAAGCAACAAGTCTTAAAACCCGATCGTAGAGATGGTGGAAAACCCCATCCATAAATGTCAACCCCCTACTCTCCCTAGCCCCCGCCGCTAACACCAACAGCAACCATGGAGAGCTTCAGTCCGCTCCAGCACTTTATGGGGGTCTCACACAGGAAAACTCCGGTGTGAAATTGAAGATGAATTGTCGTCACTTAAGAATGCGCAGCGGAGAGGTGGAGAGAGTGATTTCTTATTTTGATTGTGCAATAAAATTCTTCTTTTTCTCCACTTTTCTTCTTCTGTAATGGCTTTGTTCATTCCTCCAGCAACAGCATCCAGAGGCAGTCAGACGTATCACTCAAACAACAAAGCCTCCATCAATAAGCACTCACCTCTGCACGAACTGGCAGAATATTACATTGACTATCTATTTCATCCCATTCCCCATTCCTAACCCTCTAAAACCCAGAGCGGTGCACCCGGACAGTAACATGAGCTCTGCCATGATATTGCAACTCCGCCGGACGGGTGTGTGTGTGTGTGTGTGTGTGTGTGTGTGTGTGTGTGTGCGTGTGTGTGTGTGTGTGTGTGTGTGTGTGTGCGTGTGTGTGTGAGTGTGTGTGTGTGTGTGTGTGTGTGTGTGTGTGTGTGTGTGCGTGTGTGTGTGAGTGTGTGTGTGTGAGTACAGAGTAGGAAGTGGTGGATTGAGGAACAGCGTCAGACCCTAAACCCCAAGATCAGCCACCTGTGTGTTATCAAGGGCAGCCTGATAATCCCTGCTGCCCTGTATCTGCCCCTTTGCCTCCACACACACACACACACACACACACACCTACACACACACACACACACACACACACACACACACACACTCACACATGCTGTTTGATCTCACGTCACTGGTTGACTCCTCAACACCGCCCTGCACAAAATATCATGAAAACTCAGCCGTGCAAGCACACAGCAGATGATAAAACATGATAAACATGATAAAACATATCTTTGCAGTCAGTCTGCCTTTGTGATCCATTTCTATTGCAGGGTGTTATTATCAAACGCAAATCAAAATATTTCTCATGTGCGAATTTAAGGTTGAGAAACCTCCCCCTCCCCCAGGCAGCAGATAAAATAAACCCACATCACTTCTGATGCGGGGGGGAATTTCTTCCACCGCATCATTCAAACTTACAGAAAAAGCACGGGAGCAGGTGAAGACCTCAAGATGCAAACCAAGAGAATGTGAGCCCCAGCTGCAGTCTATAATTTCCTCATCAAGAAGAAAGACATTCTGTCACAAGAGCTGCTTCAATCCAAACCACATCTCAACAGGTAATTAGACATCAGCGTTCCCTCTTTAACTGAACCTACACCAGGGTGTTTTTGGAGCCCGAAGCGCAGGAGCCAACATGTCAACCGCACGCTGCCCACACAAACCAACTCGACACTTCATTTGGAATTTTTCACTTGCTCCCTCCGACCTGTTTTTGTCATTTACTCCTGCAGCCATTTCTAAAGGGGGAACTCCATTTTACCGAAACATAGGTAAACCTATCCAACAAGGGAGCCCATTCTTTTGAAGGATCACTAAATTTCTGGTGTAATTTAATTCCTGCATGCTTCCTGTCCCGTATCACGGCTGCGTGTCTCCGAGGTACAACACCACAGTAAATAATGGCCTGGGGCTGCACCTCTACTTGCCAGGCTGTTATTCCTTTACAGTAGAGAAATCATAAAGGGGCTGCAGTCATAAATACACGTCGTCCAACAGCTCTATAAAGACTCCACAGATGGGAATTATGGCCCTGCATGGATTGAATACGGTAAAGGCGCCTTGAAATGGGATGCTTATTGTTGTAGTGAAGTAACATTGAGCAACAGGAAAGTAGGACAGCAGAAGACACACTTGTTTAAAGTACTCGCAGGTAATCCTAAAAAGAGGTGAAGTAGAAACTGTGGGAGATAATTGATAGTGCAACCCTAACCCTAATGCTGCGTTCACACCGGTCGCGTTGATTTTTTGACGCGCGTCGAGATTACATACAAAGTCTATGCACAGACGCGATGAGACTGGCGCGCCTCGATTTTGCGATCCCGCGGCGCGTTGGACGCGTTATTGCAGTGCGGTGGACGCGGTGGACGCGTTGGACGCCGGAAAATCGCCAACGCGCGAGTTGAAATTTTTCAACTTCAGCGACATAATCGCGTGACGCTGTGGCGCGATAGCCTATCAGCGTTGAGTTGCTCCCCCTGTCGTCACTGGCTTCCTGCCGTTGTTGAATCAGGAAATAAATCCTGTAGCCGTCTGTGTTCACCCAGAGCTCTACGATACCTCATATCAATAGAGACCGGACCAAACTATGTGTATGCATGTGTGTGTGTAAACCATACGGTACAAACAATAAATAGACGCTGCCGTATTTACGTCTACGTGACGTTATTGAGTGCTGGTGGAGCTGCTACGATGTTAGCATAGCCTAGCACCGATCCATCAGAGCTCCATTGAGAAGACCAGTAACCTACAAATCGGTATCATTACGTAGTTATTTCGGAGTCCCTTTTTGTCGGAGAAGACAAGTACAAATCGGCATCATTACGTAGTTATTTCGGAGTCCCTTTTTGTCGGAGAAGACAAGTACAAATCGGCATCATTACGTAGTTATTTCGGAGTCCCTTTTTGTCGGTTTATTGCCGTTGAATCACAGCCAAATCAGTTTATTTTGTGTTCCTACAGCTGTAGTAAACAGCGACCGGTGGCTTGCTAGACACAGTGAATACAGCTTGATACAATCCACGGAGCTCCTCTGAACAATATTATGAACCAGACATGACGGCGTTTGGCATTCCGATGTTTGAGGGACTTCCACAACACGTACAAAGCAGCAATTGTCCTTATTCCTGTCATGGTTGATGGCGGAAAACAATGGCGGACAGATCGAGGCTTCCAGGACGATAAACCACGCCCCCTCTCCGGCGCTACGAGATTTTGCGGCGACCGGTGTGAACACGACCGGCGGCGCGTTGGACGCTTTTTTGCAGTGCGTTGGACGCTTTTTTGCAGTGCGTCAAAAAATCAACGCGACCGGTGTGAACGCAGCATAAGGATGAATGCTAATCAATAAGTTCGATGAATGTTAAACAAACAGAAACGCTTGTCAGTTTTGTTTTATAGCCCCAAATCACAAATTTGTGTTATAAGGTTTTACAATCGGATCACTGTCTGACACCCGGTATGTTAATCTAGATTGGACAAACTCAAAGAAAACCCTTTAAATTAGCAGATACAGACGGCGTTTGAAGACACAAGTTTAAAGAAATCAGGCAGTGAATGGACATGAATAAGAGTCTAGAGCCACAGTGAGGCTGTAGCTGAATGCTATCATCATGCTCACAATGACAATGCTAACATGCTAATGTTTAACAGGTATAATGTTTACCATGTAAGCCATCTTAGTTTTGGTTGTTTGCACGCTAACATTTGCTACTTAGCGCTAAACACAAAGCACAGCTGAGGTTGATGAGAATGCCATTCATTTTTGCAAGAATTTGGTCATAAACCAAAGTTTTGAACCAAATTTTGACACAAAATGAAAAGTCGAGGGATAAACCAAAGTTATTATCCTGAGGGGAACAGTAACGCCAAACAAAGATTCATTGCAATCCATCAAATAGTTGTTGAGATATTTTAGTTTGGACCAAAGCGGACCGACCGATTGGCTGACATTGCTTTCAATGGAGCAATGTCTTTCCTTTCACATCTGTTAATAAATAGACACAATCAAAGACAACAGAAACATGTCCCTGATATCCTTCTATGTTCTATATATCCTGCATTTTGGTCTTAGTTCCACATCACATCCTCAGACCCCGCCCTGGTAATCCGACACCACTTCCCCTCTTCAGGAGTGAAAGCAGGAATGAAATCTATCGTTTCCAGATCAGTGGAGGAGGGAGAGTGCGAGGAGGGGAGGGGGGGGGATTTAGCGGGAGGAATAGCATGACCTTCTTTGATCCCCTCTGAAGGTCTTCCTCGTTCCCACCCTCCCTCTGCCCGCCTCCTCCACCTCTCAAATGCATGTTGTGCCCTGCCAAGCACCTGTCTGCAGGTATGAAATTAGAGAGAAAGACATGCAGGCCTGCAGTCAGTGTCTCCTCTGGTCTCACCTGCCTGTCCTCATCCTTGCCTCCCCTTATCTCTCCGTCCTCATCTGCTCTCACCACATCTGTCAGCATTCATATCTCAAACTAAATTACAGCCTTGGAGTGGTGCAAAATGGAGGCAATTATGATTACAATCAGACAAGAGGATCTACAATTCAGAGGTGCTTAAAACCAAGCACTCTCCCTCTGTTCCTTAAAAATAAATAACGGCCATCGCTACTGAAAAGCGGTCAGTTGTTCACACTCAATAAAACGTTTTCTTCAGCTCCTTATCAGCAGCTGAGTACAAAGAAAATCCAAAGGATGGAGAGGCTTTGTTTTGCAGACTCGCTCAAACAGTCAACGGAAGAATTACTGCTGGTTGCAGCTGAAGGAGAGAAGAAGCTGCAGACAAAATTAGAAAATAAATTGTGTCAGTGGCATCCGGACTGAAGCTCCGAGAGCAAAAAATGCCGATGTTAGTATAAGATAAAGCCCTGCCAGTGTTTAGACAAATCTAAACATATCAAGGTTTATTTATCACGTTTGACAGTTGCTGATGTTTACGATAATTAAAGCCACATTTTAATTGATGTGTATTTTAGATTGTGCTTGTTCACTAGAAGAATTTAACCCTGCTCTGGATTCTACTTCACTTCCCAGGACTGTCTTTCAGCACTTTATTGCAAGGTGACATTGCAACATCATCACCTCTCTGCAGAGAAACAAAGCATTCATGCATGCACTGCATGCTTGTGTAATACCATGAACAGTGTCAAAACGCTCCTCGTGAGCCAACGTGGACAACAGTTCACGCTTTACGTCCCAAGCTACACAGCAGCCCTGCCACACATTGGGCTCGACAAACTCTCATTAACAGATTTATGCATGCATAGAAAAAACTGCAAAGACATTGTGTACCTTCCCAGGGAAAACGTCAAAAAGGAACTCACTGCACTTGAGCTTCCTGTTAAAACAAAGAACATTCCCTCTTGTAGTGAAGTGTTTGAATTATGAATTACAACACATTTACTCTCATGAAAAAATATTAACAACACTTTTGGAAATAGTATGCAAATCATGTATTCATGGTTTTCAATTTTAGGGTTAAGACATACTAAAAAAATCTCACATACTGTTTTAGCTTACTAATCAACATGTTCTGTAATTTCGGACGCAGCCGCTCTCTCTTTCTCTCAAAGTCGCCCATGGATCTGACAGATGATAGAAACTGGATGCCTGATCTTAACCATGGAAGAAGCTTAACTCTATCCGAATAAAATGTTGTATTTCAGCTTTGTGGGTTTATCGGTATGTTGCTGTTTTTGTTTATATGTTGTTTTTCAGACCCACAAACGAGAAAAGAGACCCGCCCAAAAGCCGCAGTGTAATTCAAATGCTGGGTGAGAGTGACACAAAACAGCAAAGTAGCAGCTATAAAACCCTCAAAAAATGGGTGATAATTCTCTGTGGGTTCTTCTTTACGAGTGACTTCTTTCACAAAAAATATTCATTAGCACTGCTTTAATGAAACACTCACAATGCTGATTTATTTCTTCAATTCCTCACCCTTTTTAAAAAAAATATTTTTTTTTGATGACGACTAGCTCAACGAACGCTGATAATTCAGGGACAGAAAACATTGAGTGAAGCTTCCCATCAGACCACCATCGTAGGTAAACTGCCCCCGGAGGTGCTATCTGTGGTCGGGATCAGCTCTCACCTCAGCCGGCCCTCCTCATGTCTCTCTCTCTAATCTCCCATACTGGGACCAGCAGAGACCTCCACTGGAATGTGACAAGTCATGAGTCCGCCACTGCTGCATCCCTCCCTCCTGCTCTGCTTCTCTCCCTCCTTCATGCACTGACTGTGGAGTCATAAACCGGAGGATATGAGAAACAATAGTAGCTGACCTGGGTCGCTTAAATTACTCGAGGTGTGTTTGATTTACCACACATGGTACAATGGCAGTACAACTGGGAAAGTCTGTGTGCCAGGCAGGATAAATCAAGAAAACGTCACATGCGATAAATCGAAACACATGTTTCAATGCAGGAATATACCTATTTTTGACATTCAAAAATGTGCTGCACACATTACAGAATGATCTGCTATTTCATGCGGAGGTGATGAATACACGTTACATCCCTCATAAATCATCAGCGACAGTCGGTGGGTGGTGTCAGCATCTCAAGTTAGACTGTAAAAAGGGTCTCGCCCGGCCTGTGGATTTAATCCAACATTACTTTTGCATGTCAGGATCCCATTTGCAGCCCGGGACCCAAATCTCTTCTGTTGGCTGAGGTCGAGTAAAATGATATGTGGGCAGATTTGGGAAGGGAACTGATACGGATGCAAATGGCGGATGACAGCGGCAACAGAGCTCATCACTAATGTGTGTGTTTGTGCATGTGTCCCAAAGAGAGAGATGTGTGTTTGTTCAAGTGTTTCCTTTACACGTGTCCGTGTGCGCATGCCCGCACATCCCCTGTAGCAGGAGATCCATCATCTGGGTCAGATTACAAAGCAGGGGGGATCTTCGGTCAATTCCGGCTGACGGATGAAAAGAAGACCTAAAATGGCAGCTATGTCAATAACAGGCGCGGCCTCTGCTGACATCTGCCAGCTTCCAACCCTCACCCTCTCACCCCATTAGCTCCATTTTGTACGCTATACCAACCAGATGTGACTCCCGCCAACATCTGTCACAGCCGTGACCCCTCACCCTCACCGGGATTTGATTCGGTCCGATTTTTACTCACCTACTTGGTAGAGTTGGGTTTCAAAATAACATTTCCCTTTAAATGTTAATAGATGGGAATATTTAACCACTCATATCTTACACGTACAATTTGTCACCTTCACAATCGCCTGCCAAACAAGCCCCCGAAAGAGCAAATGACACAGTACATTCTCATGAGCTTGGACGAGCGTCATGAAAAGGATTCACGGAAAAGCCTCACGACTTGACGTGACGATGACGTTGCAAAAGTGTGTGTGCAAAGCAGCATAAATCAAGAAAACCTCACAAAGCATAAATTGAAACACGTGTTCAATGCAGCTCATTTAAACATTAAACTAACAAGAAGCACTTGTATTCAGTTACAGAACGCTGCACACATGACAATGCATCGCAGCTATTTCACAGGGGCTTAATGGAACCTGAGATATGATGATTATATGTTGAAGAACATCAACATTGGAGGCTCTGCAGAGAACGTTTAGAAGACGGGTGGTCACTTTTGTTTTAGGTAGCACATTCTTGAACGAGAGGAGGTTTTGCTATAATCTCTCTTCCAACTAAGATACGAGTAAAGCCAGAGATATGTCACATGCCGTGGAATGATCCAACTCTTAAGAAGTAAAGATAGCGATAGAGCAAGTGAGGTGTAAAGTTTCCACCACCTCGTCCTCTCTATACTGTCATTACATGCTGTTATGGATTCACGTCTATGAGTTTTGACTCCCACTTGGATACCCATACTGAATATGCATGCCCCAATGCTGTACTGTACATATATCTTTAAAATTTTAAAATTTGGTAACTTAATACTAATTTGAGTTTTGGCATGTGGGGAAAGGTGTTTGGGGAAGAGGTTTTCATCGTACGGTGATTCAACAAGTGTTTTATTCTGTCAACATGCAAACAGTACGAAACCATTTCGATACATTTCGTTTCACTAAATGGAGACGGGAACTTTGCAGAATTAGAGTGACAGTGAACCTTCAGCCTGGCAATAAATAAGCCTGTGGCTGATTAACATCTGTTAGCGATCAGTGCTTCTGAATTTCTGCTGAACTTTTCCTCGAGTGTAAATATCTGCCAGAGACGCTCCATCTGGCTCACACTGTCAGTGTCATGAGACACTTAACCAGCCTATCTGTGTCTCAGCTGCCTGTGTTTGCGGTATGTGGGGATGAGCTGTCCTTTATTCACACCCATGTCTGAATGCATGCCCGTGCATTTTATTTATCTACAACATAAGGATGTCAACAACCGGGAATATTGGGGATGGACCTCTGAGGGATCCAGTTAGCTGGTCAGTTGGGTTGACGGTGACCTCTGAATGTATTTGGTGACAGATCAGTGTGTAAAACTAACACACAGCTCTCACAGCTGGTCCACATGCCAACCTCTGGAGCCTCAGTGGGTATTTGTCAAAGCAGCACAGTAGCACGAAGAACAACTCTGCCACAAACAAGCTTCTTGTCAGCAGCCGCATGACTTTTAAATTCAGACCGGCTTGTTTGGCTGATTCTAGTTTTTGTGTCTCTGCGATTTTAATGAAGATCGAGGTTCTTCTTTACCTAAGTTCTGAGACAACTCTCAGCCAAAGACTGCATTCAAACATCTATAAAAACTCCAGTATACTTCATGTGAAGAGTTCACAGTGAAAAGACTGTGAAGGCTTATTTGTTCAATCTTTTGATGTCCTGCAGAAAGTTGACAGCCAGCAATATGAAGCATATATAATGTCTCGAGAGGTGGATGAAAACTTAATATAGAGCTCTTCATCACATTAAAACAGTCAACATGATTTCAATTACAGTACATGTGGGGGAACTCAGGTTCTTCACAACTGGGATCTTTTTATCAAAGTTTGGGCCGTCGTTAACTTCTGAGATCTGGGAAGGCAGCAACTTTTTAAGAAACACGAGCAGTCGGATGATCAGACGGGTTTTAATCAAACACTAAGGTTAGCTGTAAAATAAATAGTTGACATCCATCAGAGTTTATTGAGCGGTTAATCGTTTGATTCAGCGGTTTGATCGATCAAAGGAAAAGCCTGCTGTAACAGAGAGGGGCAAGACGTGATCATGGAGCTAACGCTGCACATATCTACACACTCTAGAAGCTACAGGCTACAGAAAGTTATAATAACCTTTTAAACAAACAGATATGTCACGGATGTAAACACTACCCAACAATGAGTGCTTGAAAACCTGCAGCACGATGACAGTCAAGCAGATGGTGACAGCTCTCTCCTTTAGAATATCTGAACGCTCCCAGGTCGAACTAACGACGGCAGACATGATGGCATACCTCCTCTCGCTTGCACTGTAACGTGTTTGGACATCTGCAGCAGGGTGGGGTTACTACATCAGTCTCAAACACGGTGCCGATCTTTTCATCAGCACGTTGAGGAAACATCAAAACATCACAGAATCTCAGAGACCTCTCCTGGTTACGCCACCCAGTACTGTCAACAAAGTCCCTGAATGTGATCTCTAGACTGTTCAGCAAACCGGGCCACCAGTGAACCTCCGGCTAAGTTTCTTCAGCAGAGTGAAATGTTGTGGACAAAGGGTGAAGAATACTGTGCAAATGATGTGGGTGTCTTTCTTTCTCTGGCTGGGGTTGTTTGGAGTTATGCATCTTGCAGATAAGAGGCAGGGATGTGAATGTGAGATGATTAAAGAGCAGAGTCCTATCTGCAGCAGGCTTAGCTTGTGTGAGGCTCTGTTAACCAGACACACACGCACACACACACACACACACACACACACACACACACACACACAAAAACATACTGAACACCATCCAACAGCAGAGGAAGCAGAAGGCAGGTTGTTCTGTAGGATGTAGAAGAGAGCAGGTCAAAAGGAAACTTCTCTCTTCTGTTCAGAAGAGAGAAGAGAGCAGGAGAAAAGAGACGTGTTTTTTGATGCACATGGACTTTCAGCCCTACTGGAGGCGCCATCAGCTCGCAGAGTGACCAGAAACCGCCTCGATCCAAACAACCAGACCACAAAATGACCACCATGAATAAACCCAGTCTGAAGTTCTGTGTGAGTATGCAGTCCACGTGTATGTGCACATGATTATTCAAGTGCGGGTGTGTTGATGTGTCGGATACGTGCCCAACCAAACACGCACCACACACACAGCCCACCGTGGATGATACCTCGCGCTCGGTGGAGGAGTATTCGTTACAGGATTGAGAAATTATTTGATTATAAAATAGCGTTGACTGTGTGTTCTCAGGCAACTAGTGCCAGCTCCTGTATGTGTGTGCCAGCAGGCCGAGCCCAGTCTGTGTGTGTGTGTGTGTGTGTGTGTGTGTGTGTGTGTGTGTGTATGTGTGTGTGTGCATTCCTATGAGGACCCTGAGTGGATCAAAGCCACTGCCACCCCAGGCAGTGTCCTCCTGAGGGAGCCAGCTGTCAGATCTGGGATCAGAGATCAGCGGCGTCGGTCCTCCCTCCTCTTCGCTCTCTGTGGGGGCCGTCACAGCAAGTTAGCACTCGGCCAAAGGCACTGATCAACAATTAGGTTAGGCTCTCCCCAAATAATAGCTGTGACCACTGTCGGCGAGGATTGCACCGTCCAGAGAAATAGATGCCAAAGAAAGAGTGCTGTCGTTTCTTATTTTCAGCATTAAACAATATTTGCGGTTCATTGTAGCTTTTGTAGCCGATAGTAGATATGACTACTACTACTAACAATGATAATATTGATAATATCAATATTACTAGTTATGATAATACATTCCTTTTCTCTTCCAAACTGTGACTAAAGCTCAGACTTCTTTTTGGTCAGACTTCTTTTTGGAGACATTGCAGCGTTCCCGGATCTCAGCAGTTAACTTGTCGAGTGCAATGTTAATATCACAGATACGAACGACGGCAGAAAGTAAAAGAAAAAAAAGACCAGATTGTAATATAAAATAGAACAGGCTCATCATCATCACTTACGTAATACCCATCCATGTGGTGTTTCATGACCTTAAGAACGTGGCATATAAGACTGGGAGAAACCTTGAACATATGGCCCAGGAAGAACAGCATTAGGCAGACTGACAATTGGCAAAGAATTGTTAATATAAGCAAGATGATGCATTACAAATCTGCCATATAAAACACAGCACCGGTGGTAAAATGACTCAGCCCATACTGCATTGGCCATTGACTGTGTGTGTGTAATCATGTCGGGAGTGCACGCACCCCTGACAGTGTGTGCCAGTGCTCTGGTCAGCCCACCCGTCGTAGATGTGCTGCCAACTCTCGCTTGGCAGGCACTTTGAAATCCTTTTTTTTTTTTTTACCTCTGCAGCGGTCAACAGTGTCAACATCTCCGTCAGACCACATGTGTACGCAGAGCGTATGAATCAGTGTGACTGGAGCGCTTTGTGTGTGGATGAGCCTTTCTAATAGGATGTGATATGGGTTTGTGCAAACGGTGTGTGTGCAGCTGCTGCAGGATCGAGTTTAGACATTTCTTGCTGTGGAATTAAAGGGATACTTCACCCAGTTTCACACTCAGTGGAATGCGCAAAGGTTTTGAGATATCCGTCCGTGAGATAACTGCCTCCATCCCAATAAGATGAAGGTGAATGGAATGCCATTTGTGGTTCCCACGGCATAAGAAATGTACGTTTTCCCAGAAACAGTGTAGCCATTACTCCCATTACTCAAAATTCAATAATTGAATGTCAATACAAACTCATGCTGTGCAACTAAATATTGTTCAAACCAACAGAACTTTATTTTAAATTCTTGATGCTAAAGTGGCTTCAAGAAAGAGGTCTAAGCTGATTAATATCACATGATACGATAAGATGATTTTAAAGGGGAAATCAAAGAAAACTGGATGTTTAAGGGTTAACAAAAAGTGTTGGATAAGTTACTTTAAAAGTCATCAATTCCTCAATGCATTGCTAATTGGAAAATTAAGAATTCAACTAATTACATAATGAGCAAATGCAATGAGTTCTATAAATGACTACACTGTGTTACAAGTGTTACAGGTGACATTAACACATGAAGAAGCAGAAAACCAAACAGTTTACTTTCCAAATCCAGTTGATTCGTGAGTGTAGGATTATCTCTGGATAACGTCGAGCTGAGAAAACACAAAATATCAATCAGAGCCAAGAGAACAAACTGGTATCAAACCCACGAACACAGAGAACAGGTTGACCTCCGCACTGTCTCAGTAATGGAGCGTTGCTGTGGTCATGGGACCAGTGATGTCATCAATGCATTTCAAATTGCAGTCCCTTACACCTACTGAATGAAGTGATCAAATCACTGCAGCACATCATTCAGTGAATCATGCTGCTCAACATACACTTGTTTGTTTTCTAACAATTGCATTGGGGTGGAGGCAGGAACCTCAGAGACGATTATCTCAAAACCAAAACTATCTTGATACCACTACAACGCTACAGGTGAGAAAACGAGTTGTATTTTGGGTTGTTGTAACTCGGGTGTAGCATCAGATGTGGTGTAGCAACTCCTATTCACCGCTGCCCTTTTGCACCTTGCCCTAAAAGCTCCTTAGTTTGCCAGCTTTTGCTTTAGGAAGTTTGAAACTCAAGCCCCCTCTTCCACACACACACACACACACACACACACACACACACACACACACACACACACACACACACACGCACACACACACACACACACACACACACTGAAAATGTCTCTATCTCTGCCCTCCCTCCATCTCTCTCTCTCTCTCTCTCTGTCGGTCTTACTCCCTCCTCTCAGCTCAAAACTACAAGAGTCAGACAGGAGTGCACACAGACAAAATACTCCTCCTGCCCACATGCACACACACACTCGAGTGGAACAGATCCACAGAGCTGCACAGTAGTGAGGCAATGGTGTGTGATTGAGAGAGAGAGAGAGAGAGAGAGAGAGGGGGGGGGGAGTGGAGAGAGAGACAGATAGAGAGAGAGAGAGAGAGAGAGAGGGGGGGGGGAGTGGAGAGAGAGAGAGAGAGACAGATAGAGAGAGAGAGTGAGAGAGAGAGCATTTACTCTCCCTCTCACCCACTTGAGGAAAGCAGCCGTGTGGAGAAGTTGCATGAAGCGTGCGGTCCCAACTGGACTTTTATATCAAACCATGGTCGCCAAGAAGTGGAGGTAGAAGAACAAGAAGAAGAAATAGAAACTCCCAGCTGGCTGAACAGGAGACCAGAGTTTCATCTGAGGGATTACTGGACTGTTCTTATATGAGCTCGTGTCATGGTGATATCCTACATGATCGTCTCTTGTTGACAGGAGCCTGTCGTGTGTCCTGGATTTCCCAACAATCAAAGTTTGCTTACTGAGCGGAGGAGTGTGTGTGGAAGCAGGAAACATGTCGAATGGACGTCTCAGTCACCTGTTGAAGGGAGTCTGGATGCTTTGGCTGTGGCAAGGTGAGTTCAGGCACTGTCTGCAGGACGATGTGTGTGTGTGTGTGTGTGTGTGTGTGTGTGTGTGTGTGTGTGTGTGTGTGTGTGTGTGTGTGTGTGTGTGTGTGTGTGTGTGTGTGTGTGTGTGTGTGTGTGTCTTTCAGCTGTTTAAACTGCTTTTTCAACATACAGTTATACTTAACTTACGGCCATCATTGCACAGATTTCCGTCCAATGAATTTGTGCCAAAATCTTGATTAACAAAAAGAAGCTTAAACTGATGCTGGTGTTTAGTAATCATGTGGTCTATGAATCCCAAAAAGTGTGTATCCCTAAGTATGGGACTAACTCTAACTCACTAAGATCTTAAAACATTGCAGCAGATTTCCGCCTGTAATCCAAAGCTTGCGGATTTAGTTTAAAGAACACATGGCAGGACACCGAGACAAAGAAAGGGGAAGAGATTATAACAGACAAACTCCTAATTACAAGGAAGTTATTATGCAATTTGTCACATTTGAAATGATTTGCAGAGTTCAACACGTGGATCAGCACTTTGAAAAATAAAAAGACGACCTATGCTCACTTTAGACTTATGAATAGCCGGTCTGTGCTCCCTCTCTCCTCCTCTGCCTTCAAAGCGACAGTCGGATCTGTGGCCGTCGGAGGAGTCTTTAAAGAAGAGCTCTGGCTGGTGCCTTCAAACAATGGTTCCCTCGGAGCAGGGAAGCGTGGCCCTGGAACTAATGTTGCCATTATGTTAATGGTTAGAATAACAGGACACAGCCATTACTGACTTCACCTCAGGCTGCTGTGCAGAGCTGATTGTCCAGCCGCCGCAGCCTGGATCGCGCAATAGCAGCATTTTGGCCATCAGGGCTGGTTAAGATGATGAGCAGACAGGAGGAGGCATCTGCCCAGTTATCACCCAGCAACCCTCCCCCTCATCCCTCCCTCCATCCATCCCTAGCTGCTTCAGTGGAAGACTGTGGATTGTTTTCTTTTTCACCACTCAAGTCTATAGCGGAGACAGGCGAGGTTGAGCTGCTGGCCCTGACCAGATGTCAGAAAGAGCGGAGCAGTCCTTCACCCCAAACAGAGCAGAGAATTAATAAGGAGTTAATTTAAGGAGCGTGGAAAGTGGAACTGTTATTAATTCAGATGGATTTTTGACAGGTGTGATGTCATTTCTCTGAGGGGAGCAGCTTCCTTTTATTTACTTTAAACACAAACTTTTATCTTTAAAGCTACAAACACTCAGTTCTCCGAGTTTTGCCTCACGTGATGAAGTGAGAATGATAAACGTGGCCACATGGAAGAGACCTCAGTGAATGTTTGGATGAGGTCTGGTGGATTCTTGGACAAAAGAATTTCCTGTCATGGGACGGTGAAGAGCTGAACTGGACTGGATGGGAACACGTTGTGATCCCACTATCGCAACTTTGTTTTACCCCAAAAAACCTCGGATACAGTGTTCATGTTACTGACCCGTTCCGGCTGGAAACTCTCCATGTATGTGAAACAGCCACTGACCAGATCTCCCAGAACATCTCCTAACCAAGCTGTTGGGTTAAGGTCAAACCGATGTAACGTCAGCTCAAAGACATCAACGGACCATCAACTTCTCATTGTGCGCCATCTCCATCTTGACTGCCTCACCAAGACGAGACACACACACAATGCACGTCAAGAGCTGTTACAATCAGGAATCCTCTCTGTCTAATAGCACAAGTGGCACAGCACATGAAAAGGGGAGAAAATGGTGGGTGTGTTGGCTTTATGTGGCAGCTGTTTGACTCAAGGTGAAGGTGTGAGGTGCAGCAGGACGATGTGTGTGTGTTGCTGCTTTGCAAACAGGAGCCAGCGTTCGCTAACCACAGTGGAACTGGCAGCAGCGTCCGCTGGGCAAACCCCTGTAGATCCCTTCTCTAAATAAACGAGGCCGCTGGATTAAGCAGCTTACACAGTGATGAAAAGACAACAGTGGCCGTCCATGAGCAAGCTGCCCCGGGAACAGAGGGAGACTCCTGGTCCGGGAGACCGCTATGAGATGCTGGGGTTCAAGCCCGAAGAAATAGAAAGGGGGACTCAGGGTTAGAATAACACAACAGACCTTGTGTTCTTTGAAAGGCTTCTAGATCAACCTGACCTTCGCCTGACTTTTGGCGACAAGGAAGGAGGGGAGGGAGACAGAAAGAAACCTGGTTTCTGTTTGCCGTCCACAGTCTCTGACAGGATTACAATTTTAAATTTTACAATAAACAGTTACGTATCCTAGTGACACATTTTCATAATTAATGGGTCGACGTGTTTGCTGAGACACGTCATCATATCAATCAATCATCAAATGCAGCAATGCTGGTTTTCTTCTTCAACAAATTCCCAAACATTACTTTTTCATTTTTCCTCCATTGTCTTGGTTTGGATGTGTGTACATGGGTATGTTTTTCCCCCTAAACTTAATCGACAAAAATGTTGCACCGGTCAATGTATTCTGCATCACATCCTGTTGTATTCTGATCAGTTGGTTTGTATACGTGTTTCTATAAATGTTAAATGTGACATGTGGAGCTGGTTTAGCAACAAAAGTGAAAAGTTATGTTTCTTTGTCCAGCTGAAAACAAATGCAACAACATACGTAACTTGTGACGAGGTGCTGCAGACAGCCCTTGTAACGGGTCACAAGCCAAAAGAAGCCAAAAGAAAATTAGGAATCACCGTCGCGAATCACCAAGATCCAAGATCTGGAGGACAGATCAGCGACTGAAAAAGCAGCTGTGAACAGTGAATAATGTGCAGCAGTCACATGAATATGTGGAATGAGCAGCAACTCTCAGCTACTGTACCACACACAGAAAATACACACACATGCACCTCACTAATCTTGTCATCCCAGCTCATGAAGAAGCCCCCCCTCCTCCTCTAACCCCCTCATCCTCCTGACCAACTTCATGCACCTCATCAACTACTGACAGACATACAGAGAAAAAACAAATCGAGACAAAGACGAGAAAAAAAAGAGAAGGGTGGAATCTGAAATCCATCCAGGAGAAATGAGCCGTAAACATCATGGCTTTTTCATCAGGGGAGGGTAACTGTAATCAGTGGAGGGGGGGGGGGGGGGGGGGCAGGAGGGCAACGGGCAGTTCAGGGACCGTTTGGAGGGTTTTGTCCTGCAGCACTGAGGCAAAGAGAGATGAGAGAGTGGTTTTACAAGACACTGGGGGTAACCACGCTATAAGAAATGAGGTGAGGATGTAGTAAAAAAATTTAAAAAAGGTAGGAAACTTGTAAAATACTGGAACATGGAGTAATTTGCCCTGTTGTGCCATCCTTTCAGTGCACCAACAACATTTTTCTTTCACCTTTACTGCCTCCACTTTGGCAGGTTGATTGCTTCTTCATTGAAAACTTAATATAAGCAACTATGAACAGACAAAGGTGTCTCTCTCTCTCTCTCTCTCTCTCTCTCTCTCTCTCTCTCTCTCTCTCTCTCTCTCTCTCTCTCTCTCTCTAATGAACGAGGCACAGGTTTGACTTAAACTTCAAGCACTTGATTTCTGCCGCAAACCCTGAATCAAAAGTGCTGGGATCTGGTTCTTGTTTTTCCAGGACAGCTCTAAATAAAGAAGTACATAAAACTGTATTTTGACTTTGGCGCTGTGGATGAGACATGAGAGAGGAGGGGAGCGAAGGCTGCCAAACCACAATCACAAATGCAAACAAACAAACAGAGTGCAGCGTGGAGGTCCTTTATAAATGGTATCCCTTCTGCACTGTACTGTAAATCAATGTGTGCAGTGTGTTTGTGTCAACGTGCATGCATGCACTGTATTTGTGTGTGTGTGTGTGTGTGTCTCTGTGGAAACAGGATGAATATGGGAGCTCAAAGACTAGAGGTAGAGGTAGATTACTTTGGCCGCTCATCAATCGAGGGCCAGTTGCTGCGGCAATGTTGGTGGTGATGACAGACTGTCCGCCCAGACCACCCGCAGGACACAGGCCACTGCGCTGACCCCTTGTGTGAGAGTCGGGATGTTGCGTAAAGACAAATGGGGGAGGGGGGGGGGGGGGTGTTGTCTCTGCCTCTCTTTGTGTGTTGTTATGGCAACCCAAGTGGCATGTGCGCGTTGTGCCTCGTTCTCCTGAGAGGATAGGTCCACAAACAGAACAACAGGCTGGGGCCATATGAGCCATTAAACAGCCTTTTCCTTGTGTTAATACTGACCATTAAGAGATCCCTTTCTCTTTTAAAAGAAAGAAAGAAAGAAATTCCTGATTCTAATGAGCTCTCAGTGTAAGTGATGGGGAACTAAATCCACAGTCCTCGTTCTGTGCAGAAATGTATCCCAACGTTAGTTTGAAGCTAATTTAAGGCTTCAGTCCGAGTTAATTAAGTCAAGTGAGTCTGTTTTTGGTACAAAGTTTCCTCTTCGTGTCTCCCGAACAGTTTGCTCTTCGAAATGGCTCTTTGATTTGAATAACCTATACCGTACTTCTGAAGCCTCATGAGCTTCAGATGAACACATTTTTTGCACAATGTTCATGTGAGCATTGTTTTAATGTGGGACGAGCCTGTGCTAACTGTTGACTCTAATTCTTTCGTGAACTAAACACACATATTGACCTTTGACCCCGATGAATTCATGGCGTAAGTGAAATGGTTTGACTTCCAGTAAAACCTGAGTCAGAGTTAATTTGAGTAAAAGTCACTTAATCCGTTTTTTGTCTGTGTTGTTTTATTTACGAGGACATAGGCGCCCATGTCGTTGCAGGTTTCATCAAAAACCTCACAGAAGTCCCTGATTAGTTGGATTACTGTGTAATGACATTTCATATTTGACGCCACAATTATAACAAACAATATTTTTTTTCAAGGCACACCTATATTTTACATATGTAAACTCATCTGCCAGTGTGTTTTCAGCAGTACTGTTGTATTAATAGGCTTGGTTTTAACTTGCCGTGCCTCATTAACTGCCATCTGAGCGTATAATCCAAAATGTAACAATTCGGTTAAAAGTTTTATTGGTAAAATATATCAAATCTGTCTCTGAAAGATGCACTATATTGTGACAGGGAGGTGCAGAGTGCATCAATTGGGAGGTTTTATGGGCCCTTGAGAACAATAAATCAGTGGGAGCCATTCACGGGTAAAACTAACAATATCTGACTGCCCATGTAGCAAGTGAATCACCTAAAACAGTCCCCCATCTCCTCCAAAGTGAGTTGGGGGATTGGATATTATCACATGTATTACAGCATCGCCTCACTTGTGGTTGGAATAGACTCTTTTGTAGAGGAATACTTAAAAACCCACGATGAGCAATTTTATTTTATTAAGCTCTGCTTTTATGAGTCCTCTGTTAGTAAATGCAACCATATGTCCAACTGGAATGAGATCCAAGAGAGGGAAAGGGCCTGAATGACAAGTGACCTCAAGAAACACGATAGAAATGTTTTGGCCCAAAAGCAGAAACTCAAATACAGCAACCCAAATGACTCCGCATCACATACTGCGACTCTTGCCTCTCTGTCCATTCATTGCCCTGTATGTGAGCAACCACTTTGGCGACATGTTGCATGCAGCGACAAAGAGTGGATAACACGAAACAGACCGATTGGATGACTTGCAAGGAGCAGTGGAAATTAATTCATCCTGATGAGTATTTCTGCTCCGAGCTCTCACGTGGGAGCGCGGCTGGGTCTGACTGACCGGGTTCCCTCGCCAGCTGCAGTGACATGGAGCATAAACAAACACATCAGCGCATGGGGAAATTTGCAAACATGTTTCAGTGCCTGTGACAGGAATAAGAAGTATTAATCATATCAGCAAATTTGACAGGCAGCAGGAAATGTGCTTTGAGCTTAAATCTGGTTTTGTGGTCTGTGACTTCATAGTTCTATTCAAATTCTACATACGAGTGTGTGTGTGTGTGTGCGTGTGTGTGTGTGTGTGTGTGTGTGTGTGTGTGTGTGTGTGTGTGTGTGTGTGTGTGTGTGTGTGTGTGTGTGTGTGTCAGGTGGAAGGCAAGGACATGGCTGTGCTGCACACATGTCTGTGGTTGTGGTCAGCATATGTGAAGCATTCCATGAGTGAGGGGAACACAACAATATCCTCCCTCTGACACTAACAAGGTTTATAAACGCTGATCAGTCCGTCACCATTTTGGAGCCCTTTACAGAAACAAAAAAAATAAAAACGTCTGACACTTTCCATTCAAATTCCCCATTTTCATTCATCCGCTGAGTTATAAGAGAGCAAACTGATCCGTGGCTCGACATCTAACGCTCAGCTCAACTGGAGGCTCGACAGGTGATATTCTTCCCCAAGTGCATCTAAAGTCAAACGCGAGAGAAGTAGAGTGAGATTACACCCATAAAGCTGTCTGCCACAGACGATCCTGAGGAAAGTTGAGAGTGAGAGTAAGAACGCCAGAGCTATGAGGATAACGGGAAGCAAGAGGGAACAAGAGAGAAGAAAAATGGGAAATAGAGGAAAAAGCAAACTGGAAATGCTGACTTTCACAAATACTCTTATGGCAAGGAGTTAGATGAGAAGATTGATACCACTCTCATATATGTCTGTTAAAAGTGCACGTGTAAAATCAAGAAATCACCCTTAATAAGAATAAGAGTGGGGGTGTGTGAGGAAAAAACAAGAGGTCAGACAGAAAACAGGAGATGGCGGCGTCTGCGAGAACTCATCCCCCTTCACTTTTTGACATTTTGTTTTGGGAGGATGAAACTGAAGCCATAATTTCACACACATTGCACAGACGAACCCCAGTGGGTTTCCTCGCGTTGCAGCCATGAGGGTGCAATCAGAAAATCCTCTTTGTCTCAACTGAAACCAGATCGCAGCCTTGCCGCGTCGACATCACACACACGTCTGTGCAACAACAAAAGCCGAGAGTGCAGTTATGATGACCATCGACAGGCAGACTCAATGCAGATGTGCTCGTGTCAGATCAATAAATGTTATAGAGTGAATAATGCTTTCATTTGGATTAACTTACCTGTCAGCGTATGGGAAAACTAAAGTGAAAACATTCACCATAATAAGTGTTTTTGTATTCATATTATCAACAGATGTGTTTGGCTCGGCCGGCCTGCTGCTGTCAGAGACCCACCGTTTGGTTTATCTCCATGATAGAAATGCACAAATAGAAAGAGCATACACTCCTGCACACACACACACACACACACCTTCTGACTCCAAGCAAACCCCAAAAAAACAAGGCCTGTGTGTTGCAGCTGCAGGCTGATTGGAGTGACAAGCCTAAACTGTCTGCACCGTGGCCAACGTCCAGATTCACAGCTATGTATGGTTTCTATAGCACCCCCTCACCCCTCATTACATGGAAAATTTACCAAAATAACAGCCCTGGAACAGCTTGCAGTCAACCAGAAGTGTGTTTAGATGTAACAGGGAGACGATGTGGATATTCCCTCATGGCTATTATCCGTTTCCTTCATTTTCTGATTAAGGCGGCCGTCAATAATCTCTGAACTGAATCATTCTGGTGTTCCCGCATTTCCTCCGTCCACCCTAAATCAGCCTGGAGAGGGTAATGGCGCCTCTGTGTTTATCCGATACTGTTTACTCACTGTTCTCTGACTTTCCTGTCCTCTGTAGCTGTGTTTGTGGCTGGGACAGGGAGTAAACTATGGGAGGTGCCCACAGCCTCCCTCACTTCCTCCTCCAACCTCAGTGACAGCCTGTGGGAGCAGGACTGTCAGTACCACCACCTACAGGACCGAGTGAGAACCACAGCAGACATCCCCCCAAGGCTGGACGGCACATGGGTGTCAACAAGGTGAGTTGTCGTAGCCATGAAGTGCCCAAGCAAGGGTTAACGGAGATTTGTAGATTAATGGCATCTGTATTTTTTTTAAAACAAGTCATTGTCTTCCAGAATTTGATTTGAAACAGATATCACCAGATGTGTATTTGCAGATGTGGCCTTCAGTCAGATTTGAGTCACAGAAATGCAGACTTGAGACTGGTTTCCAGGACCTGGTTAAATGTCGGAAGCACAATAAATAAAAACATACACATTGAATATTTAAAACAGCTATAATAACAAACTTCTATCGATAGCGGATCACATGCCTACTTGTGTCTGAAAGGAGTCGCTCGTAGTGACAAACACAGGATCTCCTCTAAGAAGCTGAGTTATGAGTGTTACTGGTCCACAACTTCACTTTTTTGGTTCAAACACAGCTTTTATCAGTGTTCTTTCCCAGCAGCAGGAGACAGTTTTAGTCTCTAAAAACCTGCTGTACACCATCTACTCAGCAGCAACCGACAGGCAGGCACAGTTAGACACTATAGCCGGTGAACATAGTGGAGCATCTGGCTAAAGATATTTCCCTCAGGAGTTGGTGGAGACCAAAGCAGAGCTTAAATAGAGTGAATAATGCACTCAATTGGTCAGAAACACGACTGAAACTTAATGATAATGTTGCTCCAATACTACTGGATGTGTAAATAATCAGCTCTGCTAATATGTTTGCCACATCAACTCTTTAAGGTGATGATATGTCAGTGATGTGTTCATCATGTTTCCCCCCAAAATCATGGAAAATAATTCATACTTAGATTAGATGAACAGCTATAAAAGTAAAATGTAAATATGTGTATCTTTGTGCTCACGCCCGCCTTTGCCCAATGTCATCTGGGATCAGCTTCAGCTCCCCCGCGACCCTGAATAGGATAAGCGGTTACGGATAATCGATGGACGGATGGACGGATGGACGGTTGGATTTCAAAGACTTGTAACTTGACTTGAGACTCTTCTGATCTGTTCCCAAAAGACTTAAAGACAGCTCAGGATCATGTGGCAGGAAACTATAATCTCTGCTCACTTCTGTCTGAAATCTATCCATGACACAGTTCATCACTAATCTTACTTCATTTTTGTGTTCAGGTGTGAAGTTCGGCCCGGTCCAGAGTTCATCACCCGCTCCTACACCTTCCACCCCAGCCGTCACTTCCAGGCCCTGCAGCACTACTACACAGACAGCGGCTGCGAGGACCCGGCCTACTCCCTGATGATCAGGGGCAAGCTTCGTCTGCGCCAGGCTTCCTGGATCACCCGGGGGGGCATCGAAGCTGAACACCACCTGAGCAAGGTGTCCATCGTGGTCCACAGCGTGGCAGCCAAGCAGAGACTGGCCTCCATGCTGCCTCCGACCTGCGTGGGTCTGACCCTGGGGCGAGTGTTGCAGGGGAAGCCATATGAGCTGTACAACACCCGGGCAGGGAGGGGATGTCTGGAAGCGCTGGGCTTCTCCATGATGGAGATGGGACTGATACGAGTGGAGACGCGGTACCACGGCCATGGAGGGAAGGTCCAGGAGCTGCTCTTGGGGGACATTCACACTGACTGGACGCAGAGGAGTCAGTACAGACCTACAGGGTACCAACAGCCACTACAGAACGCCATGGTGAGACATCCTGTGTTTTTATTCAGCAGAGCTGAACAGAGAAGGTGTGTGGAAGATTAATTGTGAGGGCAAGCTGAGGTGCTGCTAACACCTTTTAATGTTAGCAGCTCAACAGTAAAGCAGATATGGTTGCACTGCCTTGCCCAAGAGCACTTTAACTGTCTCTAGCCCAACTTCAAATGTTGTTTCATGGAGTTTGGAAAGTGTTTAATCTTCCTCGCAATAAGTCCATTAAGCTGTTAATAACTAAACAATTTGACAATATATAAATAGTTATGGTACCAGCACCTAAAACGTGAAGATTTTCTGTCTGCAACTTAATTTCTTCATCAATTAACGTCACAATTGTTTTCTTGTTTAATTGGTTAATCATTATTTATAAGAATGTGAGAACA
This sequence comes from Melanostigma gelatinosum, assembly GCF_949748355.1. Taxonomy (NCBI): domain Eukaryota; kingdom Metazoa; phylum Chordata; class Actinopteri; order Perciformes; family Zoarcidae; genus Melanostigma; species Melanostigma gelatinosum. Next base: position 21,109,531 of record NC_136636.1, on the reverse strand, counting down.
AAGTGAAAAATTTGGTGACATTTTGTTTTGACTGCCCAACAGTTCAAATTCCAAAAACATTCAGTTTCGTGAATCATGAAGGCAAATAGAAGCAGCAACGCCTCAAAATGAAAAGCTGAAACCATCAAATATTTTGTGTTTTTTGCACAAAACTAACATTAACAATTAATCGATTATCAAAATTGTTGCTGGCACATTTTCTACAGGTTAATTGAGTGATTGACCAATTGGATCTACTTTAAATACAAACATTTTGGGGTTTTAGACTATTTCCTGAGCAAACAAACGTTCTCTTGTCTTTTACATTTCAGATCTATTTTGATCACAATTTTCTGACATTTTATAAGTGACTGGTTGACTAGATGCAGCTCTAAATAAACTGGTCCCGCCTCTCCTTGTCTCTTTGCAGCATCACATACACCCTTGCCCTGTGTGCGCCCTGGTGTACCGCTCCTCAGAGCAGCGCCCCCCGGTGTTGCCCCGCAGCCTGGCAGCTCCTTTGTCTCTGGCCGGCCGCTGGGCCAGCCACCGCTGCGAAACCCGTCCCAACATCCTCTTCCTCACCCGAGACTTCACCTTCGATCCTGACCAGCACGCATGGCAAGGTGTCTACCGGCACTACTCGGACCCTGCCTGCTCTCAGCCCACCTTCACCCTGAGAGCCTCGGGCCACTACGCTCAGGGAAACCCCTCCGCCAAGGTCTCAGGAGCCACTGAGTTTGTCTTCAAAGTCACCCAGGTGAGAGTCACAGCTCTAGAGGAGCCCACAGCAAAGTTACTGAATGGGACGAGGCCCGGAAAGTGTGGTCGGGCAGGAGGTTGGGAGGTCGGTGTGGAGCAAGACTTGACCCCTACAGATGGGTGCACCCTGCTGGGCATCAAGCTGCCACATAAGGAGTACGAGCTCTTCAAGACTGAGCTGGATCACAGGAAACACCCGCTGCTGTTCATCGGAGAGAGGCCGACTGACGGCTCCAGTCCAGACCGACCTCAGAGGAGGCCCACTTCCTTTCAGGCTCCCATGGGGCATTGCAGTGGGGGGGACACACAGCCTTCACATCGCTATTTTAACAGCAAGCAAGTGCAGTTAGCAGCGAGTGGGACAGAGAGACTGGCACAGCTGGTGTTACTGGTGCTGGGATCTGTGCTGTGCAGCTGGATCTGTGTTTATTAGGGACGCTGTTCACGAATCAAGTCTGTTTCACAGCTGAAGTCGTTGATGGACAATGTTTTCTGGCAGATTTCTTTCACTCTTGCTCCATATGATGATGACCAACATGTGTGACGGTCAAGAAAAATCATGAGACACTCAGGAGAGCTGGATCATTTTTGATGTCTGGTTTCAGATTCTGCCTGTAGGTTCACTTTAATGACTCTAAACTACAGCTGCATTTCTACCGAAAACAAATCTGTATATAAACCACCGATATATACAAATGTCATCATGTCAGTATGTAAGGATGTACTCTTTTCCACGTCTTCATTTTGTACGATGAACAAATTAATTTCTTGTCACACGATTACTTCAAAAGCAAGATCACGGTGTTGAAATGTTGATCGGTTATTTCCACACCAAACTGAAAGCCATAAACTTTCCAGCGGACTTCACACCAGAGCTAATTTTCATCCCAGATGCGGTATAACTAATGCACTTTGTACAGAACATTGTTTTCTCGACATGCTGGAGAGAAAAGCTGGGAAGTGGAAACTGTGTAATCAGCACTCTAATAGCTGCCATCCTCATTGGTCCAATGTGTGAATTGTTGCTTTATTTCTATCCTCTGTAAAAGCTTGTGTATTAGTCTGCTTTTCGACCAGCAGTTCATCTAAACAGTCAAACTAATATTTATTTGAACCATTTATACTGTACTTTTTGATAAGAGAAAGATGTTGGTCCAATATTTTAGTTAGTTTTGCCATTTAAGAAGTGATTATTCTCTATGTGTATTAAAATGTCTTGTGTTCAATAAAATCAAGAGGCCACAGTCATGCTAACGGTTATCTACGCTAACATACAGCGTGCTAACATGCTCATAATGACAATGCTAACAAGCTGACGGTCAGCAGGTGTAATCCTTAGCATGCTCATCCATTTAGTGTTGAGTGTCAGCATGCTAATGAGCAAACACAAAGCATGGTTGAACTGACTTTTGCAGGTATTTAGTCAGAAACCAAAGATGTGGAAAAATGATGATGGGCCTGGATGAAAAGTTAAGGAATGACCGAAGTTGTTATAATTCATCCTGAGAGGGATATGAAAGTTTGAACCAAATGTCATGTAAATACATTAAATAGCACTTGAGATATGTCCGTCAAAACCACAAACAGTCAACTTCACGGTAGGGGCAATGAAAGTCAGGGGATCACCAGTAGAATTCATCCTCTGGGAACCATGAATATCTGCACAGAATTTCATGAAATTTTCATGGATCCGTCCGAAAGCTGCTGAGATATTTCAGCCTGGACCAAAGTGGTGGGTCGACCAACCTGCACAAGTACAAGTGAACGTTTCATGTGTCACAAAGCTGCTGTTTTACTTCAGCAACCAAACAGAACATTGGGACTGTAGCACGAGCTGTGGTCTGATTCAAAACCCAGATTGTGTGCGTGTGTGTGTGTGCGTGTGTGTGTGTGTGTGTGTGTGTGTGTGTGCGTGTGTGTGTGTGTGTGTGTGTGTGTGTGTGTGTGTGTGTGAGAGCGTACTGCCGTTTGATATATAACTGTCATATGGTTCATACATTACACAAGGCATTCCAGTGCAGGTCCAACTGCTGAAAACACACAGGCGGATATCAGATTGGATGCTCTGTGTTTCACGAGAATGAACAGCCCTCAGCCAAATAAATAGAATTCGAGACAACAGGAATATAGCTCCAGATTTCCAGTGTTATGACTGAAGCAAGTGAAGTGACGTGCTCCACGGAGAGAGATATCCTCCATTTGTAAAATATGGTGGACAACGGCAGGCAGTTCGACTCAATTTAGACCCAAAATCAGCTGAGTATATTCAAATGTACATGTAAATAATCTGTAGATTTGAACCAGTAGGAATATAAACTAATCTTCACAGTGTTTCTTCTATTTTTCCATACAAAAGATACTGGAACAAAATGTTATAAAGGCCCTGAAGAATCTCTTCCAGTGATCATTGGGATCCTACATGAAAACGCAATCATCTATCAAAGAGTTTAGGTTGTTGGCATGATTGATTTCTGTATTGCATTTTTTCTCCTCTGATTTGATGTCGGCGTGGAGACAGCTCAAAATCGGATGGGTTATTTGGTAACTGTCAATTCAATCTCACAGTACTGATTATTACAGTTGCTTATTAACACATCCAGCAGACACGGAAAAACATTATTGTTCTTTTGGAGTTTCTAGCCAGGTTCAATATTCATTTAACTTTTATCTCAGTTCTTGGTCTCCACCTACTCCTGTGGGAAATATTTGGCTCTTTAGCTGCTAAATGCTCCGCAGTGTTCATAAGCTAGTTGCTAACTTTGATAATATGCATCGACTATATATAGGAAGTGGACGTAGTCATCGTGACATCACCATTGGTTTGTGGACTGCGGTTTTGAAGCATCGCCATCTTGGATTTTATCTTTCGCAATCTTCATTTTATGCAAACAGGGAAAGGAAGTGACCACATTTGGACTATAGCGGGTCAACGCCGTGGTAGAGATGTAATATACTGTTCTGGTAGCCAATCCCAAGGTAGCCACGCCCTAAAGCACACACTGCTTTTAAGACTTGAAACTAGCGATTGAGACCATAAACTCATGCTTACAATGTTTACTGAGGTAATAAATCAAGTGAGAATTAGGGTCATTTTTTTGTACAATCGGACTTCTTTTTGCAACCAAGTTGCACCCTGATGGCCAGTGGAAAGAATGCAAGGCACTTCCGCATTGCCGTCACTTTTCAGAACCTGCCTGTCTATATATGCCATTTGGTGCTGGGCAAGCATCGTTGTTTTTTTTATAGCTTTTGTGCTAAAAACAGCGCTATGAGAGCTGTGAGACTGAAACAAAACGAATAATTATCTGTGTGTTATACATATATAAATATTGATTATAGTTGGTGAAAGATTTTAAACCATCTCAGGGGCTGCAAGTAAAATTGCAGAATTGAGCATTGAAGGAATTTAAAATGAGTAAATAAATAAAATACACAAAGGAATTACGAAGGCAAAATGATGTTAGTTGGTTCTCCAACATTCAAATAGTGAGGACATAAAGAGAAAGAAAGGGGGGGAAGGAGTCCTTTCCAGAGGCTACATACTGTTCCTATTAACTCCTGTGAGAATGGTGATGGCAGCTGTTAGCCCCATGAGGTCATTCTTCAGGCTCGGATGGAGAATATAGATTTGTAACCTCCTCAAGCCAACACAAAATGAACACAGGCTGAGACAAAGATTAACTGAGTGTGGAAGAGTGGCATTTATCTGTACAATGTTGTGCAGAATCTGTCATTAAGTGGACAAGCAGTGAATCCAGCAGCAACCGCACGGATCCACCCCGGTTGTTGTGTGCTGGGTGGCGATGAGGACTAAAGAGGAGGGCTGCGGGCTGCACGGTTACTCAGAGTCTGTTTGCGGTTTCTGTAGCGCGCCAGAAGTAGAGAGACTGTCAAGGCAGGGAGAAGTGCAGAGTCAACCTGTTAGCAATCAGGCTTGTAGAATGCATCTATTGAACAGAAAATAGGCATATGTTGAAAACCGAATTTTGCTCATTCATAAAAAGTGTCAAGTAAAAAGCAAGCATGCTTGACTTCTCAATGGGTTTGTTTGTGTTTACATCAGGTTAACAGTTACTATCTAAAATATAGATCTCTGAACAGGCTACAGTGAAAGAGATTAACATAGTGTAGAATAGTGTAGAAGAGTAACATAGTGACATTTTTTTAATACACTAAACAAAGTTACAAAATATCTCCAGCTGTTGCTCTGTATTTACAGTTTTTCTCAATTGCTAAAACACTGAAACCCATTGGCTGAACAAAGTTCTCAGTTGCCTGAACTCATTTAGCTGATTGTGCAGTCTGTTGTCAATACCTTAAACTGTGTCACATGGTAAAACACAATTTGCAGATCTCACTTCGACTTTTCAGCAAAACTCTAAACACATTCTCAGTCTCAAAACACATTCTGCACTCTAATGCACATGTCATCCATACTGGTAAACACAAGTGGCACCAATCAAATACAAATAGAGAACACATGTCATTGATTAAACACAATCACTCTAAATGGATTTCACTTGTATCAAATGATGTGACACAACCAATATTAGCCAGTTTAGAGAGAAAGTCTGAGAATGGATAGAGGAAACAATGTGAGAGGACATGGTGCTTTCTATTTGTTACAGTAACAGCACTGACTGCTCAATAGATTTTGACTGGTTGCAGGTTCATATCAAGAAAGAACAAGAATTACAGTGTCACAGAGACAAAGGACACGTTTGTGAGATGCAGGGTACAGTACTGTAAAAGTTTCATTTTGCAAGAGGATTCAGAGGTTTTGTAAATAGTGCTTGAAGATGAGGTTTTGTGTTTACAGTTTTGAGAGAATGGGTGACCGTTTCAAGAAATGTGTCTTAGCAATCGAGAAAACGTAATACAAAAGTCCAGCTTGAATCAGCTTCAAACTTCAGCTGGTCTTGCTGCATTTACCAGGTGGGCCAGCTTGGTTGAGATGGTTTCATAAGTTATTTGCATGGTTTCTGATGTGTTAAAGATAAATTTAATTAGTATTAGCATTAGCCAATCGCAGCACAGCAGGGTGAGACTGGGAGGAACACTCATGGAAAAAATGAAGAACTGGTTTTGCTCAAATGTTTAGCTGTGGGAAAACAGCTGATTTAAGACATGGCAGAGAATTAATATGCTCATAATTTAGGTTAACAAAGACGAAGACCAGCTGGTTGAGGACTCAGTGTAAACTGTGGAAGGTAAATACGTTTGTTGTTAATAGAGTAACCATTCGATGTAGTTTGTATAGTTGTGATGCTAGGGATATTAGCATATAGCGCTCAGTGTGGTAGCAGTCCATATTACTTTGGTAAATTAGTGCGTTTGGTTCAATTAGCTTTTTTTTAAATTTGTCAGACACGTGAACTGTTGTTTGATTAAAGTAACATTTGTGCTCATTCGACAGAGAGGACCATGAAACTCCTTGAACCCTGAGAGGAGGAGATGTCGCCTTGCAAGTTTGTTCTGCACTGTTGCACCAGCCTGACCACCTGTTGGTAAAGCGGAGCCTCCAGCCTCAACTTTACTCACGGAAAATCTACAAATTTCTTCATCACTGAAACTTGAGCAATATCTGATCAAGCATAAGAATAATAATAATTATCAGCTTTATTTATAGAGCAATTTTCAAAGCTCAAACTGCTTTACAAAAAAGTAACACATTTACAAAAAGGCAAATACAAAACAAAAGGACAGTAAATGCTAAAATATAGTAAAGAGTCAAATACATTTTTTTTTATAAAATAAGACCATTAAGAATGCTAAAAATTATAAATATCCAGTGTTGTAATTCATATTACTTTCCCCTGTGACGAGTAGTGTAATCCACAGTGTCAAACTAATACTCTTGGACAGAAATATACTGTGCTATTTGCATCACTAATTCTTCTATTCACAAAGAAACCAAGTAAAAGTAAAACAATAATTAAGGGACACATGGTGTCATAGATGAACAAAATGGCCAAACTCCTTCATTGAACAAGCGGTTGAAATCCTCCAGACTAGAAATAATACCCAAAGTTATGTTGGTCGATTTTAATGAGTAAACTACTTTATGTAGCCTTCTTCAAAACTGGGACCGTAAAAGACTCAACCTCTTCATATGACTTGAGGAAGAATGTTCCTATATACAGTAAAAAAAAAGAAAAAAGGAAAACAAAACAAGCCCTAAGGAGTTTCCTTTCAGCTCAACCAAGTTTCCAAACCACAAACAATTTGGTGGTTTAGTCTGACAAATGTTCTGGTAAAAGAAAGACACAGTGCTGCTTTTGGTTAGAAAATACAGCAGAGGTCCCATCTCCTGCACTCCCATAAAAATCTTGCATACGCAGTTCATGCACACACACATCATTGAGATGACATCACTGCAGTAGTACGGGGCGACTTCCAACCTCTCTCACTCATTCAAATTTTCTTTTCAAGGCTCTGTTAAGAAAATCCCATTATTTCTATGAGAATATGAGATGCAGCTGCCTCATAAAAGATAACATCAGCCTTAAGTTGGCGGGCTCAGTTGAAACAAATGAGTTTCTTTTGAAGACTGTGTCCTCTTGGCTCTGAGACAAATGAACGAAGCGCTGTTCTTCGCCCACAGAACGACTGCACTTTCCTGCTTGATCTCACGCCACACAAGAAACGGGCTCCTTTCTGTCGTGACCTCATGCTCATGTACTTATACACCAACGACTGAACAGATCCCGCCTGTGCAATTGTAATTGTTTTGTAGAAAAATGGCCTGTAACTGATATGTTATTATTTTTGTCATTATCATTTTTACAAGGATGATTATTATTATTATTATTACAACAGCCAATGGCATAATTTCCACTGCTATCCTCCACTTCTTAAAACCCTTTTTTGTCTAACTTTTACAGTTCAAGTTGCCCAGATAAAAAAGGAGCTAACGCTAACGTTAACATTAACGGAGGCCTTCAAGCACTATTTAGTGAAAATGACTTTTGGGCGAAGATACATTATAACGCTATAAGAGATGTGTTCAAATGTAATCTTGTAAACTTGAGCTTTTGTGTTTTCACAGCAACATAAAATTGATATTAGAGAGGGAATTATGACCTGTTTAACCTCCAAACACGAGCTTTTAACTGATTATAATACGGCATTAAATGCCAAGATGTCTTTTTTTTCAAATTTGTACTTCTATTTTTACTCAAGTACAAGTACAAGTACCTCAAATTAGTTTGACTTATTTATAGTTATTAATTGCTCGATAGTTGAACACAGTGGCTGCCAACCATGGGGAGATAATTCAATGTTCATTTCAATGGAATTGTATCATGATGACATCACATATTGAGATATATTGATAATAAAAAGTGCATACTAACTCAAATTACCAGAAAATCTGATCAAACTCAGTTAAATCAAACTATTGTTTTAATCAGATTTTTCTATATTTGTGTGCACGCATGTAAACATAGTCAGTGATTAGTTGGAAATATATTTCCTCCTTATTTCTCTCCAATTTCACCGGAAACTGTTGTGTTCATTTTGCACTAAAGTTCTTTAATAATTTAGGAAATACATATACGTAATAAGTATTTAATTCACACAGGAGTTAAGAAAAATGAGCTTGATCATGTGGTTAATTCATATATACGATATTGTGATATATATACTGTATACATATATATATATATATATATATATACTGTATACATATATATATATATATATATATATATATATATATATATATATATATATATATATATATATATATATATATATATACATATATATATATATATATGTATATATATATATATATCGTCGAGATATGACATTACCTTTATCAAATATCGATCGTTAATTTTGGCCATATTGGCCAGCACTACTTCTAAAGAGTCACAAGACAAATCTGAGAAGTCATGAGATGATTATTGAGAGGGAAAAGAAACACAATTTGCATTCATTCTTTTGACTTGTGGATCTGTTAACAACCCATAAACAAAGGGCCCCAAACAGACACTGTTTTGTTGCAAGGGGTCACCTTTGAGAACCACTGGTTTCATTCTTAACAATATACATGCATCTTGTCCTGTTTTCCTTTTCTTTTCTTTTTAACGTAAACTCTTATTCTAATAAAGTAACTCGTTATTATAGCTGTCTAATGAATGTAGTGGAGTGAAAAGTACAATATTTAAGAAGTATGAAGTTACATATAAACAAATACATAAGTATATACTTAGTTGCTTTCCACAGTTGCAGCCGGACACAGAAGAAATGTCTTTTGCCACACATAAAAACATAACAGATGAACAGGGGCTTCCATCATCCAATATGAGACAACCTCTTCAACATATTTGTTGCCTTTTGGACTAATTTGGACAGAAGCATTCCCCTAAGAGCTATCTGTCAGATCTGGTGGCTTGTAAAACCAGGTCATGTTTCTGTTCTGAGGTTACGATCACACAAATGATTGATTTGGTTTTTGCTGGAGCGATCTGCCACAGGCCTGCGTCTTCCAGACTGCACCCCTCGGCTGCCAGTTGTCCAGCCTCCAACCTTTCTGGCAAGCTGCAAGTCCTTTTCAAACAGTTATGGCCCAAAAGCCCGTACAGGGACCTCTTGTATGTAGAAAATTTGCATGGAATTTGACTTATTGGTGTGCCAAACAGCTATGCCAGAGTGCAGAGTATTTTATTTCATTGGAAAATAAATTAGGGGTATATATAAACGTGCCAAATATGTAAAGCCTGTTGATGAAGCAGGAGATGGATTCGTTTCTCAGTGTACTTTAACTACAGTGTAAAACAATACTCATTGAGATGCCAAAAGTAATTAATGCACACAGTAAACACAGAGAAAAAGGAGAGTGTCAAGCTGATGCATAATTAAATCTTTTATATGTTTCCCAGCGTTGAAGCGCAGCCAGACATCATGTTTATTGTGCAGACCTCATTGAAGACCAGATTCACTGAATCGGGAGTGAGGCCGAGTGGTTAAAGATCAGTCACACTATCTGGAGAGAAACAATCTGTGGCCTGTAAAAGACATCCAGCACAGGGGTCAGGGATCAATGACTGATGTGGTTTCCTTGTGCTAGATATGAATAATAAAAACCACCCGTTCAGTCTAAAGTCAAGGAAAGGTCAATTAGGACATCGATACCTTGTATCGCTGGGATTATGAACTTGTGTCGGGTCTCGTCGAAGCAGCTTTAGCTTTGATCATTGCATTGTCTTTGCTATGATTGATAAGATGTCAAATGTGCGTGTTTTAATGTGGGACTACACCTACAAGCTTCTTCTTTTTACAGCCCATTAGATTAGCTAAACAATATCTGACATCTTTTTAAAAAGTTTTTGAAGTCTGTTACAAAGAATGACTTGAAAAGTCCGTTTAGTCTCAGACTGCAGTTGTGAAACATGGCTAAAAACTATATATTTGTATCTATATTATTATGGGTATTGTTAGCTATTATATCAAATTTTTAGTGTAGTAGTTTGTACAATGTATGTGAGATCTAAAAGCGAGTTAGACCCATTTAGAGTTCTAATTGTCCCCAAATATTTCTTGTTCGTGAACCCTTTTTTGTCAAAATTAGTTTATGCATCTCTGACATTTCAAACCTATCCATATTTGATGTAATAATAACGCTCTATGGTCATTTGAGTGTTAGTTCACTTTCATTAATTGTGACAAAGGCGGCGGTAATCGCCTCATTACTTTTCTACATCGTGGGTTTTGATAAGAACAGCAAAATCATTTTACATTATCAAATGAAACAAAATCTGTCTACCAGAACCTCTTAAAGTCACTCATTAACACGTTATATTTGTGATTGTTTAATGCTTACAAAAAGAGAAATGTTAAAACAAGTTGTGGTTTTATGGGGTAGATTTGTGCCGGACTATTTCTTGGTCAGGACCAGTGACCTCCTGCTGGCTGACTTGTTCTTCAGGTGAGCAGCAAACCTCAGGACCTCTTCTAATTTTCATCTTTCCAGTATTTAGAAATTCCTCTGTGCTTCAGCTTGGAAATGGATTGTTTTCCAACAGATTGTAGAAAAGTAAATTCATATTGGTTAGTTTCCACCATCAAGTTCGCAGCTGTGTTTTGAGTCGGCCAAGTCAAGCAGCTGAGGAGCTACCGGGGCCCAGGTGCACGCCGGGGGGTTCCCTGACACAAACTCCACTCTGCTGCCTCCAGCCACGAGGTGCAGACAGAAACACTGTCTGGTTGTGACCGATACAAGAACACCCGATGAATCACCGGGACTTTACTTTACTTGTTGACACTACAGGCTGCAGCAGTAGAAAGCCAAAGGGTAATGAATTACCTTGCAGTTATACATTTGAACATACTACTGCCAAATCAAGCAAAGTAGTAGCAACGAACAAGCCAGATGGTGAGAAGAATCTTTGATTCTGGAAATACCTTCAGAACAGCGTTAAGTGTTGTTCAGAAGACCTTATTGCAGAGTATTCTGTTAAAGAAACTGATGCTTCTGTGACTTGAATGTAACACTAATACATGTGAGGCACAACTGTGGCTTTGTTGGAAAGGGCTTTAACCGGTTGTTTAACATGCGTTTGTATGCTTGGGTGGCTCAGACATCTCCCACTGCCAAGATGTGATCCAGCCTTTAGCTGCACGCACCAAAACCTCGCTCAATTAATCACTTTTTCATCTCAGTGATGAGTGCTAAGGTCTCAAAAGGTCGCTTTAGTTTATATAACCTCTTTCGCTGAGTACGACTTCATATGTGATGGAGTTTGAACTTGAGTGCGAGCTGCATGAAGTCTGGGTTAAGTAATGTCACTCAAAGCGGTGTCAGTTGGGACTGTAGATGTTTGAAAGTTTGAAAATGAAAAAAATTGATTGTGTGCAGTTGGAAAGAAGTGAGGTAAACAAACTTCTGTAACGTCTGCTTGAGGTTAGCGGCTACAGGCTACATTAGCTGCTACTAGCATTACACATGCTAACCATTCAGAATCGTTCATTCCTATGAAAGTTGCTAAGTGGCACATGAGTCCCTCGTTCTTGACTCATTCGTGAATGAGTCAATGAGTTGATGTAACAGTAGCAGGGAATTAATTGGATTCAGCAGTTTGTGTATTTTACAACTTTTAGGACCTAATAATTTAAATAAGGGCTAATCACGTGTTCATAGTGGGAAGTTAATTTACCTAAAATAAATCATTTACAAGTTACTAAGTTACAGACGTGTCTTTCCCAATGTAAGTTCATGGGGAAAAGATACGTTTGGTCCTCATGGCATCTGGTGACGGACTTTGAAATTGTAATTACTTAATTTGGCCACTATGTCAAATTAGTAACACACCTCCAGATCACACAATCATAGACCTAACTACACATTCACCACACATTTAAGTGCATAAATCAACCTGAACTATGAGCAGGGCAGCACAATTCTTAGTATCACCTTTTTTTTTGTTAAATAAAAACACATTTTGTGATGTATAGATGTAAATGTGCCTGTATAAAATGACTTCACACGGTTTGGTAGGGGCTTTATTCATTTAATTTATTAAGATGCTACATAGTCCAACCAGGTTGGGTTGTTTTTATACACCAGAGAGACTACTTGAACTAGGAATATTCTTCTTCTTCTCAGATAGACTTATTTATTTATATACATACAAAACAGTTTGCCGACTGCTTACATTGATCACGGTGATAGTCAGTGTAGTGTGTTTTACAACCTGGCCTGGATCAATTAGTATTCCAATGTAATTGTTATTGTTCGTTTAATCCTGCTTGGAGTACCACATTAGGACTGTGGTAAATTATTAATCAGTATATTATGATACGTTGCAATATTTTTTCATGTAAAAATGCTCTGATACTCCAACCAGGATTCATTGAACAAGAAGAATTTTCTGCAAGCACTAAATGATCCGGGTCTGACAACCCAAGATGGGACTGTAGCTCAGCTCTGCCCTCCCTCTAAGCAGCAAGTCATCCTCAACCCAACAACTTTACAGAGATACAGTAGAAACACAAGCTTATGTATGTTTTAAGCTCTCACCCGCCAGTCATAACCATCATCCTCCCCTCCACTTAACATGAAATGGTGAAATTTAACTTTTCTTTCAGTTTAACAATAGATAACACACTCCTGCATCTTATGTGGATAAAAACATGACCAACTCTCTTTTTACCTTCAAATACCGCAAAGCAGAATGATTCTCTGCACTGCTATTTTACCCCTCATGCACATTTGGAGATGAAACTATTTGAGATTATGTTTTTGTTTATTTTAGACCAAAAAAAAACATTGGCTGTGGAACAGTACAATGTCATCATGTGGTCCCCTCAAGGATATAAACTAGTCTGTATGCCCCCCCCACCCCCCCTCTCTTGCTTGAGGAAAAAAATGGATGCTGCAGAAAGATCAAAGGAGCTTAATCTTGGTGCATTCAAAATGAACACGACTTAAAATGCAGTGAGGATTTAACATTCATAAGCAACGGATAAATGCTGAATAAACACCAAAAACTAGAAACGGGCCTGCAGTAGAGTGCACAAAACCCAAGCCTGAGCAGGCAGCTTGAAACACTCAGTCAACAAATGTATGGCTCAGTGGGAAAATATGAGAAAACAAAAAGAGGTGGAAAAGACCAAGGTCCCTTTGTGAGGACACTGTAAGAGGACCTTAGTGTTGCTGTTAATGTGGTGAGGGAAACATAAGCGGTTGCCTCCACATGCATCTCCTGTCCATTTTCTCAATACGTGTATGCATGCTTTCTGTGCGTGTGCACGTTTACTTATATATTAATAATAATGTACTGTATACACCTCCATCTTGGCCTGAGAATAACTTGCCCAAATAGTTCACAAGGCAAGCCTTTCATCTAGATTACATTTACAGAAATGATCTAATCATACAAATCTGGAGCTCATTTCTTGTATTCTTAAATGCTTCAACCCTAGAACAGAAACAAATGACTTAAAATCATAAAAATGCAACAAAAGAGAAAGAAAACTGAAAATGTAGTTATGCAAACCTACAGCCTATCTATTTATAAAAACAATTAAATTAGATTCAAACAATCAGTGTGTGAACGCATGCAATCAAACAGTCCCCTCTGACAGCTGGGGATGCGGTGAGCAGCTGAGTGACAGGTGGCGGGAATAAGGTAGAGTGAAAATACAAACGACACAAGGAAAGAAAATACCTATGGGGTAGTGTTTCATACACCGATCAAGGTTGTTCTACAATCAAAGACAATCCGGTTTTACAAAGCCTCTGATTGCAGGAGTCAGTTTGGTAGCCCTGTGTGTGTAACCCCGACTGTGGATCATCGCTCTGGTAAATTCCTTCCTTAAAGGGGGTTTAGCTGGAAGGAACACCTGGTTATACTGTATAGTGTGTGTGTGTGTTACGTATACATATAGATAGGCTCTGGCCTCCGTCATTTGGTAAAAGAAACACTAAAATGACATTCACACAACTGCAAACTGACTCAGTCGCACCAACACTACCTCGCCGGTGTTAAACAGGTCTGGATCACCAGCTTTAAATTGTGTTTTCACCCCCCTTATTCTCCTTTTGGAAAAAAAAAAGGCCAGAATGATTATGTGATGATTACGTAGAGGCAAGACCTGTAAAGATTAATCGGTTTTTCTTCTGTATTTTTTACATAAATGAGACTGAATCAAAACTAGTACCACCCCCCCTACCCAGCGGATATGGCATTTCCGATCCAAAATCCCAGATCCCGAGCTTGTTTTCCTCCCCCTGAAAGCATGCTGCAGCTCCACCGAACTGCGCTGCCATCTACAAGACCAACTTGCCCACGATGACGCCCACCACAAAGAAGAGCACGATGAGGGCCATCGTGCGGGCGCTCAACCCCTCTTCTTTCTTCATGCCAATCGAGGTGTGTTGAGATGACATCACGTTGCTCTTCCTCATCCGCAGACCATCGTCCTCCTGAAGCGGGGGAGAAAGAAGAAAGAGGTGTTAGAATAGCGGGTTGAAAGAAATAATTGAGAAGAAAGCAAGCGTTTGGGAAGAAGAAAAAAAAGAGAATGGTGGTAGGTGAGTGAAATAAAGAAAGGGAATGACGGAGAGAAAAAGATGACATGAAAAAGAGACGATCAGCTTGTCAATCAGTCAATGAGATGAGACTGTTTATTTACAAGCGCAAAGAAATAGGATCTGCTTAAATCTTCATCTGACCCAAACCTCAGGAGCGCAGAAGGCGCCAGGCTTTTAACACACTTCATTTCCCAGCAGCGGGTGGGGGGGGGGGGGGGGGTGGAGGGGGGGCCTCTCTGTTAGTTTAATCTCAGCCGCAGGAGCAGCCAACAGTCGTTTTGCCTCTGGCAAGAACCTAAAGTAGAGGAGGTGGCGGTGGTGTTTGACTTTCTCTAAGCAGTTTGAGGTGTGTGTGTGTGTGTGCGCGCGCATGGGACTCGTTTCCAACCTAACCCGAACAAAACCCAATTTAACCTCACTTCACTGGTCGTTGTGATTGATGGCGAACTCATTGATTGGCTAAATTGCCTTACGAGCGATGAACGCTGAGGTCTGCCACCGATTATGGATACGAGCACTTGCACTTAATGCAAACCTCACTCTTGGATCGCCGTCTCTATTCACAGAAACACAGCAAAGCGTGGAGGGACACAGCAATGCCATTTGGAACCAGCACTCTGTGTGAATCACATTTCCACTTAATTGTCTTATCTTGATTGTGAACATCAATCAGTACAGAGAAAAATAACCAAATGTGACTCTGCATGTTCAGTGATGTCAGCTGATTGCTCATCCAGCTCTCTGCATTTAATTCAAGCCTGAAGAGAGATTGGTTGAAAGAATTATTCCTTGTGTAACAAGACTGAACAGACAGATTAATTCGAGGTGAAACGAATAGTCGACTGATTGATTAGTTTCGACAGGAAGTTAATCAGCTACAATCTTGATAATTAATTAAAAATTAACTGGTTTTAACCTCTGAAGTGTGAACATTTAAATATGTCTTCTTTGCAACACGACAGGAAGTAATTTTCACGAGTTTCTCGTATTTCATAGACCAAACAATAAGAAAATAATCAGCAGACGTCATGATAATGAAGATCATTGTTAAAGTAAATCTATACAGCAACATCTGAAGCCACACGCAGGACTAAAAATAAAGAGATGATGATGATTTTATGAAGTATAATATTACGCTGATTACACTTTAGGGAAACAAGCAGTGTTTTACTACCTCTGAAAACAATAACCGTGTAGCCGTGAGAGTGTGACTACAGCGATACCTGTGTCTTCACTGCCATTGGTCCTCACGTCATCTCACTCACCCGGATCTGTTTGTTTTCTTCCCGTAGCCTCTGAGCCTCCATCTGCAGCCTCTTACACTCCTCCATGATCTTCTTCACCTCCCCGTCATCCAGGGTGGAGCTCATTGACTTCAGAGGCAGCGAGGAGTCCGACTTCAGCAAGCTGGACGACATCATCTTGTTGGACTCCGTGTCGTGCTGCAAGTAGGTTAACAGGGCGACAAGTTATTACGCAATAACATGTGTGTTTGCCGCTACAGTGTTTCCATGGCGATTCTGACAGATGACTTGGCTGACACACGGCACACGCTGCAATGCTTATGTTTATATGCTGAGACTTCTCTCTCATACATACATATATGGAAGAAAGATGGAGGGAGGGATGAAGACTAATGCTTTAAATTTAAAAAGATAGAAAAAGTGACAATGACAAAGCCTTGCTGAACTGCTGCGTCTCTCACACGTGTTGTCCAGACAGACAGCGCCTGTCAGCCTTTTCTTTCTACGTACCGTAGTTTGTATTTCACAACATCCAAAATTTTTCCTTTCATTGTATATATTGTCAATGTCTTCTTTTTAGACAGAAAAAGGTTAAAAAGAGTGTGCACATTTGTAAATAACGATAACAATCCACAAATAAAACTGCATTTTCCACATCACTCCGGAAAATATTTCAGAATAAAAGCCTTGTGTTAACAACTGAAGGGATTCTGTCTACAGAAAGACACTAGAGGGCTTTTATTTTTAAAAAGAGAAACAGGAAATGTTCAGTTGAAAATGAATTATGACTTTTGTCCATGTCTGTGACATGTTCTACAGATATAGACATCGAAACCGTAGTAATGTTGCTGGTATGATGTCAATATACGGTCAAAAGTCTTATTTTAACTCAGAACCGCACACAACACATGGAAACAAATAGGCCCAGACTGTGTGGCTGATCAAATCTGTTAATATGTGTGCCAAAATAAAACGCAACAGATTCTGCGACGCACACACTCTGCTGACACAGGCAGTGTGTGGCCTGAGAGTAAGAGTAGAAAAAAATGAGAAGACTGAGATGGGACAGGATAGAGAAGGGAGACACAGCAGAGCAGCAGAGAGGTCGGGAGCTGGAAAATGACGATGAACTTCATCGCCACATAAATAATGCAGACCTTCCTTGGGACAAAAACTAACAAGTAAACAGATGTTGTACTGTGGGGAAAGGAGGCAATAAAAAGGCCTAAATGTGTTTTGTTTTGTACAAACCAGCAGCATGATACATTGTTACTGATTATTACTAATGATCAAAAATACATTGTGGCACTGCTGCTGAGGCCAATTGTATGTTTTTTCCAGAAATAAATCGCTGGAAACCATGTGACACATAATTTCATGTAGTGTCTTTGATGTGACGAGGAGAAAGTGTTGTAACCGCATGTGCTTACCATTTTCTCGTTCTCCACCGGCATGTCAAAAACACACCTTAGCTTGGAGTCCATCAGCTCGTCTGGCTTGGCCTCCTTCCACTGGAATAGTGGACCAAAAATAAAGAAGAAAGGATCAACAAATGATTTATTATTTATCAAGGCAAAAGGACCCATTTGCTACAGCCGGCTGATAATGACTCTTCACAGGAGGACAGAAAGCTCAGATAGTCCTTCAGCTGTCTCCTTTAGTCATGTCTGGCCGACATAGTAACATGCCTTCATCACTCTCTGAGATGAATTCATTCCTAAATGACCTCATGTCCACCATTTATTTTCATAATTTCAGAAGAACATTAGTATTGTAAGTTGAGTTTGACAAACACTTTTTAGATGTGATGTTTAGAAAGTCAACAGACTGAACTAGAATCACTGCTTCATCTCTACAATCACTCATCGAATTACTTCCAGAATAGAATGTTTAGTATAGTTTAGTTTATTCATTTTTGCAAAATTCAAACATAACAGAGATAAATTAAATCACAGTAAAGGAAGAGGCAAAAAGCCAACTGGGCTTATTTGAAGCCTCCACCTAGAGACTATTATTTATATTTATAATATTAAAATGTTACAATATTACAGAGAACATAAAATGAATATGCATAAGATATACAGACTACGTAACATATTATATGTTTAATTATACATCATCAACAGTGGATAAAGCAGTTACAGCACATAGTTTGAATCTTTCAGAATATGTCGAATGGCACAGATATAAGACGGCTCATTAGGTGTCAGCGGACCTCATGAGGTTTACAGTCCCAAGGGTCGGCATCCACGAAAGTATACAGTTTTGTCAGGTATTCTTAAAACACTTACTGGCATATAAACATTTACTGTACTTGTTGGCCAGTGATCGCAGAGATGACTTTGAGACTACACACACACACAGTTACGATTCAATGGTGTTCATTGTGTGTCTCTGATCCAGGCTGGGACGTGCACATCGACTGCCTCTTTTTGTTGTTGTGGATCAGTGTCTTCTGTATGAGTGACCGTGTTACATGTGTGTGCAAAGCATGTATGTTTTAAAGCACGGGCAAACACGGCTAAAACATATCGATGGAGAAAAGAGATGTTTAGGAAGATGATACACTCACCACTCCCTCCATGTCGGTCATGTCAGGAGGTGCAACCACAGACTGGACCATGAACTTGTGTTTGCTCTTCTCGTTGGGGTCGTAGTCAAAAGGCTGCAACATAACTGAAACACAAAATGACGGTCGAGGTCACGTGTGGTACTGCTGTTATGAAGTCACGACTGATCGTAACAGACTTTACAGAGCAACATGTTCTCAGATTATTTCTTTCCCTTCAGATAACAACTGATAATTAAGATAAACAGAAAACATGGGGAGAGAATTGGGGCCGATAAGTAACAGCAGTTGCAGTGTGAACAGGAAGTCCCCCACATGATCATTACAGTCTCTCAGTTTTAGTTCTGATTCCTCACTTCCCATCCTCAGGATAACGGGTCAAACAAAGTGTCTTGTTAGTATTATTCAAACTGTGGCAGACAGGCAGGAAAATAAAATGATTTGCGGGTAAAATCCGCTGCCCTAAAAACAGACAAACTCCAGCAATTAAGCTTTTCCATCTCTCTCCCTTCCTCAACTCTGTGTCCACTCCTCGGATTAAAGAGGATTGAGTATCACAAACCCTGCGTTTATCAAACAGTAAAGTCTTCACGGCTCCGGGCTTTGGTGGAGATGATTTATTTCTAAGTTTGTGTTACCATGACGGCAAAACACTGACAGATCTACAAGTGCCCCATAGGGGTAATTTTTGTAACAGCTTCCAACCCTGTCTTTTTCTTTCTTAACATTACATATCGCTCTAACACAAAGCAGGTGTTGGAATCGGACTTTAACCCGTCACCACATCAGTCCTCCCAGTCAGTGCCGTGCTACTTGATGTCATTCCAATGACTGAGAAGGTATTTTAAAGCTGTAATGATGATTTACAATGATCACTTTCTTATGTCCGTCTTAAAGTTAAGGGTGGAAGGGCAGAGGGGGAAGAAATGGCTATTGATGGGATTTACTCCTTTCACCTTTTAAATGAGGCTGTAATTGAAAGGCATATTTTGACATCAGTACCAACTGTGTCTACAATGCCTGCGTGATTCTTCGGCTTGCTCTGGCCAAACTACCTCCTAATTTCAAAGCCGGTGTAGCTATCGGGATGGTTTTCATATATGGCACATGCCAATTCTCCCTAGAGTGGGAGACCTCAGAGATGCAGTGCACCATTACAGCAATCAGGGCAGTTCAATATCACAAACCAGAAACAGACGGCATGAACAGATTGAGAACGTCCTGTTTCAGTCAGACCCAATTTGCACGCCCATCTACCTCAAGTCCAAGGGGACAATACTAGAGAATGGAGGCAGGAAGGCATGCAAGTTCTTTGAGCAACAGAGAAAAACATGAAAAGGGTCCCGAAGCCAAAAAGCCTGAGATGGAAAAAGCAACGCCACAGGAAAGGAGAAAGTTATTTAAATCATCTTTGATCGACAGACTGTGAACACACGTTTACAGAAAGCTACTTCTGCTAATGGCATGATTTAGTATTCCTGCTTTACACTGGGCCGTAATGTATGAAACTCACAGAGGCTAATTGTGTTCAACACGGTCAAGCAGGATGTAATCGCCTGCCTGCTTGTTGATGATGAATGGAACCATTAGAGGGGTGAGGGAGGGAGGTAAGAAAACTTTCCTGTCACAAATTAATTGTGTCCCATGAGACAAGATGTTCACAACTGAGTAACCAGTAACTGCTTACAGAGGTCTATGGAGTAGAATTAATACAGGGTTATTGCCGGGACAAAACTAACCTTTATTTCTATTATCAAATAATTAAAATAGAAATCAGCTGTTTTCTTGATAAATCAATGAATTGCTTCGTTGATGAAATATCCGAAAGTGATTCAAATGAATGTCTAGTCTTGTCCGACCAACATTAAAGAAAACAATGACATTCCATTTGCAATGATTTAAAAACAAATAAAAGCAACAAAGCATCACATTTAGGAAGCTAGAACCACACATTTTCTGTGATTAACTGATTAATAAACTCGTTTCAGCTCTTCTCTATAGCTTTGGGTTTGACAACATTCATTGCAGAAGCATGGCATAATGATGTGACATGTCCTCGATACAGGAACATTAACATGAGAATGTGCCTTACATATCCATTTCCAAAGTTTTAGGTCACTCAATTTCAATACAGGTATAACACTCGAGACTAGACAGCATTGCCCTGACTTATTCAATGTGAATTTTCGGCAGCATAGTCGAAAACAAAAACTGTGTTTGACAATATAACAAGCAACCAATGGGCTGTAAACACTTCCTTAAAAACTCAAACGCAAGCGGCGACGTATTCGAACAGTTGGCTCAAAGTCCTCATATCAGACATTTCATACAATCTTGCCAAACAAAAATGTAATGACCAAAACAATGAACTCATCAAAACTAGATACAAGCTCATGTTACGACACAATGTGACTCAAAACGAGATAGGACACATGATCCCATGCACCTCATTGTTACACCTCACATCTAGAACAGCAACCTTTCCACACCTTGTCAGACAAGCCTTACTGGTAAACAAAGGGAGCTCCTCTTCTCGTACTTTGTTCAATATTACTCAACACCAAAAACCTGGTCAAAGATCAGCAAACCCACCGAGACAACATAGCGTGGGAATGAGGAAGAGAGAGAGAAGGGAACCGTTCCCAGGGTGGGAAATAACTCAGGAGTCAACAGCATTCCATCCACGGCTCTTCTGCAGACATTAGCGACCACTCGGAGGTTAAGTTATCGAAAACAAGTTGTTGGTTAAAATAGCAAAAAACAAATATTGGAACAGACGTTGTTTGTAGCGTATTAACAGAAATGGATATCAATGAAGACAGGAGAATGCCTTTCTTGCCTTGTCATAACAAAAGACACACTAGAAATGAGCATACGGACATTCAAATTATGCTAATTCAGATAACTGGACAAAAGGAATTCTTTTTTTTTTTATTACCTCCCTTGAAATGAGAAGATGAAAGTTCGAGCATGTCAGACAAACTGACATATTCCCAGAAGAAGCTCAATATTTGTGGACACAAGGATTTTTGAAACATTCACGGCACATATTTTTCCACTGGATGCTGCTACATAACACCGATCGACCTCAGCACCATTCCTGTGGTCATGGCTACGTTGAACATATACAGTTACAGCTGGGTTGAGCTTCAAAAAGCCCTGCGTGTATCCTCAGCTGAGCCAGCGAATGACACATCTCTGGGTTTGTAGGTATCCTGTGGCAGACCGTTCCCTTTCGCCGCGTTTGTTCAATATTACAGGCCAGAAAGTTACGCATCCAATGCAATCTTCTTAGACGGAAAGAAAATGAAATATAACAATATTTGAATGCATTTCCTTCTGCATAACACAGTTGCATAGTCAAATATGACTGCACTCCAGTTAAATAGAGTCTAGGCAGCACACAAGGTGGCAGGTATGACATTACATCTCTAAATCTAAATCTTCATCTTTTTGACAGAATAGTGTCTTTACTGAGGCTGGACCGAACGTCTTTAAATTCAAAGCTTCTATTGAGGTTTTCTAATAAAGCTTTGAATGTCTACAAATGGAAAAACTTGATTTTTTGTTATTTGTTTCTAAATGTTTGACTTTTGGACCACACAACGCTTTAGAGTTATCGAATATGTTTGGATCACATGAGTTGGAAACAATCCTATGCAGACACCACTGGTATCTAATTCTACAACGAGTACAATATTAATTCATCTTAATCTGTCTCTGCTATGGTGTATAAATATTGGGGCCAAACTAAATAAACAGAAATGCAAAACAATTAGCTGCTCAGCATTCAGATATTTACTTTGAGTTTTATGAATGAAGCTTTGAACCCTTCTGTACAGCCCGATCTTTACTATTTGGATTCTGCCACAAAAGGCCATATGTAATACGTGTTTATTAGTCTACATTTTTTAACATGATGTTGGTACATGTGGCATTTTATTTACAGAGCTCTCCATTCTAGATGGCATAAGCAGCATGTGCCGTTTTGCATGTTGAACTGAAATGTAATGGAAACCGGGTTGTTTCCCCCCTTATAAGCTGCAACAAAGCTTACAGCAGAGAAAGGGTTGCAGGGCTTGTACTAAACCTGGGTTTCATATCAAAGTAACTTAATGCGTGTTCAGTGTAAAAAGCACACTATGTCTGCAAGAGGAGAAACCACACCATCTTGTTAGCCTGTTAAGTACGCCACCTTTTGAGTTTCCCCTGAAGACAGACTGGACAGAAGGAGGTTACAGACCAAGCGTTCAGTGACTACATTCTCAGAAAAACAATCTCCTTTTGGGACTCAAACCTCTGACCTTTCTCAAACTAAAATGGGTGAAAAATGAAGACAACTAACAGAGAGGATTGTGCTGATTTGTCGCCCGCTGCTGACTGTAGGCCCGGGTAACATAGTTTGCAGTTGTTGACACCAGATAGGGCAAGTTGTAAAATGAGTCGGTGGCTGTAAATGGTAGAGGTGGCACAGTGTGGAAACACTAGCCTGTACCTGTCTCCCTCAGAGTGCACGACAGGGAATGAGGCCTACCAGGTGGGGCTTGTGCAAGAGGACGGGGGAATACTGGGTAACAAGAGAGGAGTGGTGTTATGTAAAAAGAGCAAATAGAGAGATGATAGATTAGCTTACTTCTCACAGATGCCTGGTTTTTAAGTCACGATACCAATAGAAACATAGTTTGTGATATTTAGATGGTCTTACTTGTGATGGCTGGAGCAACTAATTACTTTGGACCTCGCCTAATCCTGCATGGACTATAGCGCACTTACACATGGACTCATATTCATACATATTCGGATATGTACATTTATATCTATTCGTAGACAGAGATTGATAGACCGCACATATTGTTATTTATTAGACTGTACATATGTTAAGAATCAAGGGCCAGCTGCTCAGTGTTTTACTTTACCTTTATATTTTCATTCTTATTATCTTGGTTTCTTTCCGAACTCTTACTCTTAACTCTACTGTGGTTCATCCTCATTGATGTTGCTGCAATCACACCTGAAGTTCCCTCCGGGATAAATAAAGGTTTATCTTCATCGATAAAATCTCAACACATTCCAGAAATACTACATTCAACTTGTTTACTTTGCCTAACAAAGAGACAATGGCTATACAGAAAAACAGCACAATCCTCATATTTAAGACGGTGAAACCAGAAAATGTATTTTTCTGTGCCTGAAACGATTAGTTCCAGGCACAGAAAAAGCAGCTACATGTTAAAGTAGCCTGTAAGTTAATCACAATAACTTTAACGACTCACTGTCTCAATCAATACCTGAGACGTTGATCGAGGTTCCCCCATCGATGATTCCGCTGTTGGGCCGCACGCAATACCGGCGCGGCGCCGTCGTCTTCACCTTGAAACACACATTCCTGTCTGTTGGGTTGGATAGCTTGAGAGTTGTGGTGACCACGTCTGAGAATGGACCTGTGAACAGAGAAGATATGGTAAACATCTTTGAGTTCTCTTCGTTACAATTATACAATATCCTCCAGAGATTGAAATCTTACTATATATATATAACTATATATATATATATATATATATATATATATATATATATATATATATAACTATATATATATATATATATATATATATATATATATATATATATATATAACTATATAACTATATATAACTATATATATATATATAACTATATATATATATAACTATATATATAACTATATATATATATATAACTATATATATAACTATATATATATATATAACTATATATAACTATATATATATATATATATATATATATATAACTATATATATATATATATATATATATAACTATATATATATCTATATATATATCTAGATATATATATATATATATATATATATATAACTATATATATATATATATAGATATATATATATATATATATATATATATATATAACTATATATATATATATATATAACTATATATATAACTATATATATATAACTATATATATATAACTATATATATATAACTATATATATATAACTATATATATATATATATATATATATATATATATATATATATATATATATATATATATATAACTATATATATATATATATATATATATATATATATATATATATATATATATATATATATATATATATATATATATATATATATATATATATATATATATTCCATATTTCTTTACGCTGACATTTAAAGGAAGAAAGTAGAGCGGGGGCTTCATTTGATTCAGAAAAAGTGTGGAAATTGTAATATATTGTGTTGTACAATTACTATTGAAGACCTTTGTCACAATAGAGAACCAAATTTCAGAAAGGTCTGCCAAATATGAACCACAAATTATATTAAAAATACCCTTCTACACAGCAGAAACGGACTGATCTAAGCTTTATCAAAAGAAAATAGATAAGCAACATGCATGTTAAAACATTAAATTGTGGTCTATCAAAACCTAAACGGATGTGATTTTAATTATAACAAATTAAATGTACTGCCCACAAGTTGACCTTCTGCTGCAGACTTTCTTAATTTGACATTTTAGATAAACAGGGTTTTACCGCCAATCCAACTAATGTAGGTCTTCTTTACGTTTGAAGTTGTCCTTAAGATAAATAATTCCAGTCGGTTTCTCACATAAAAACCCAAAACATTGCATCTCAGTAACAGAACCTGGTGTGAACTGGATCATTGTAAATATGTCAAGCCATCTGCTTTTTCTTTTTACATTTCACTCTATGTTGACCACATGTCTATTGTCTATTCTGTCCTTCTTATTCACAAAAAACAGCTCTAGTGTCAATTTATCCAAATCTTTAAAGAGTAAACTGTGCGTACAGATCGATAACTCACAGGTCTCTGCTACTGCACTAGCACTACCATGGTCAGAATAGCTGATGCAGTTTGGCTTCAACTAACTCAAACCTTTCCACCTTGACCACCATATTTCATAACCCATTGAAATTGTTAGACACTAACTGGATGTAGCTGCCTTCACTGAGGGGTTTTTAAGAGGTTAAGACCACAGGAAAACGTGTCAAACATAGACAGTATCATGTTTGGGAAAGATTTCAACAAAATGAAATAGTCTAATTTACTTGATAGTTCAGATAAAAGTAGTTGGAAAAATGTCAAAGGAAGAACAGAAACAATGTATTGTAATGATTTTTAGTTCTTTAGTGCCCGCTGAAACAAACTGACACCCTTGTGCTGCAGTCTGGAGGTAAGCTCACTTCACCTTCGCTCACCTTTTACATTTGGCACACATTTGCATTTTGTTGTGTCTTTTGTTGTGAGGGTTTTCTGCATTATTGACAAATTTGTGCGGCTTAATGCATCCGGCCATGTGAGAGCCTCGGAGATATGTGCACCTGCATCAACAATGATAGCTGTAGTTAGGTCTGAAGTTGAAGGAATGGAGAGAAATCAGGACGTGAAGGAGAGGAAAGGTAGAGGAGGCATGGGAATAACCAGCAGCTTCACATAGCTGTGTGAAACCCCCCCATTTACTATAATACATATAAACAAATAAACTAGGATAACGTAAGACAATCAGGAAACACATACTTGTTTTGTGAGTTCCTGTCAGTTCCATAATGTTTGTATTTGGTGCTCATTTTCAAAACAGGTAGATTCAGATGAAACTAATGATCATTCAGTCTGGAATTGTGTTAATGTGCCTTTTTTCTGTTTGGGAGTGATTGTAATTTTGCCCAAAATAATCAGCAGTACGGTAACTTTGTTTTTGGGGCATTTTTTTCCTTTCTCTGTCATTGGCACAGAAAGATAGTGTCCCCATTCTTAATAAAGATCCAATTGGTTGGGCTGTTTAAACAGCTATCAATGAGCACAACACCAGACGTATTTCAACTGTTGTATAGAAAGAATATAGATGTATAAAATAAGGGCAGAGGTTCAGAGGCACCAGATGAATTCAGGGTATAGTTATTGCACTCACGCAATACCTGTCTCAAGAGCAAGCGATCTCCACTGTGGTGTGAGCTTTTCTTTTCACTTTAGTGGTAACAACAGTAACAGAGGAGTCAAATCTGTTGGATATGATTTTTTACTACGTAAAAATAAAAAAGTACTAAAACCTAATCTGGCTAATGCATTGACCCTGGAGAAAGCCAAGAGACTAATGACTCTTCTTTGATATTATCAGCACATATTGGTGGGCGTGCAGATTCCAACAAATCTCATTCTATGTATTACCCAAGTGCTCCCTCACAAAACCTCAGAGTTACATGTCATTACATACGTTATTTATTCCTGTTATTTCTGGCAAAAGCTTCGTTATTGACAGGTCACTCCAGAAACTGCACAGTGAAACGTATCCAGATAGCTAACCGGCAGCAGTTAGTCACTCCCGTGTTTTTCCAGTACCTCCGGTGAGAGCAAAGCTAATTCATAGTAAAGTGAAGGGCCATGACAAATAAATGTATGACTTCCCAAACTTAGCGGATACGGTGCCAAATACCACACAGGTTACATCAGACGGACTTACGGAAACAAAGTTTTCATTTTGGAACTCAACAGTATCTTGAAAAATCATATAAAACAAATACTATTCATGAATCAGTTTACGTCTATGAAAGACGACCAATTTTTCTGTGGCAAATGTTTTTTGTCACTTTGCTTCTGTATATTAAAAATCTGTTCATGTCGTACATATGATGAGTTAGTGAGGCTATATGGGCTATGAGTATATCAGTAGAAATCTACCATGTTGGTTGATTTGGGTTTTGAGACATTGATAGTGATTTGTTTGTGAAAATACCTCATGACTTCTTATTAGTGTTGACATAGAATGTATTTGTTAACCAACTTCCGGTTATCCAAATTTGGATCTCTAGTAATTTGATGCTGATATTACTATTAACTCCAAAACTCAACCAGGTCCGGTTTTCTAATAAAGTATAGTTTTCTAACATAGTAAGAAATTAGGCCACTACAGTAGCTATTATTGTGAGCAAACCCTTTTGCGGTTGAGAGAGGCACACTAACTGTGCATGAAAACATGGAGCTATTACAGAATTAGCACATACACCAGATTCAAGATAAAGTTTCAGCTCAGCAAACATCCAGAGCAACAGACACTTCCCTTCCCCTTTGAGTCAAGACAGAGAGGAAACTCAGACCCTCGCAAGCTTGGCTTGACTTCTAAAGGCTTTTAATGAAAGGGACTCACGCCACCGACTACTGTACACCTGATATACTACTTCCTGAAAGTTTCTCAGGATAGCGTCCAACTGACAAAAAACCACAAACGGCAGTTAAAAACTACTATGAAGAGCTAATATGTGAAGCTGTCGTCTTTCAAAGTTAGATTTTATGAATAGCAGAGAAAGTTTTTTGTTAAGATTTGTTAATAGTACCCCTGACAAAGATGGAATTTAATAGAAAGTAACACCAAGTAACACTTAAGTAGTATTTGGCCCACAGATGGTCTGAGCCTAAGCCTAACAAGCTGCTACCAACAGACCTCTTTTTCACAATGCCTCCCTACATAGAACTTATTGACATGTGATTTGTGGTGTTGTCTATTATACTGAGAAGGCACATAGTTCCTTCTGTCTGGTTAACACTCGTGCATCAACAAGTTTGATTGGACACTTGATACGCGTGTGTGTGTTGCTCATTTCTGAATGGCTGGAATGTGTCCACTTCAATCATATGATGGAAAACCTCAAACGTACTTACAGTCAATCATTTCACCAGTTATAAATCAGTGTGCAAAGTATATTACACTATAGATACAGTGCTTCTGCTTCATGCTAAGTTACCACGTAAAGGATAAAGCGTCGATATTCTGTTTTTTCTTATCGTCAACAAATCCAATGAAAAGACCTAAACCAACAACAAATAGATCCTATTAACAAGTATTGCCTGTGCCTAATATAGCCTAATCCCCCCCAAAACTATTTAAAATACATAAATTAGTCTTACACTGCTTGGCATGTTCCTTTATTACAATGAATTTGACTATTTTGACTATTTTGTTAATCGCAGTTGAAAATGCTCCAAACATGCTCAATATTTGTAATCCGTATTTTTTTTAAAGATTCACGTCTTCAGTGTGATATAATGTGTTTGGGGCGGCGAGCCACAGACAGGGCAGGGAAGTTTAAAAAGTATTGAGAGACGGACTAACGCGTTCCTTTTGGGTCCTTTCATGGCATTTGTAGACAATAAGAAAAATGAAGAATAACACCAGTGTTTGTTATTCCTAAACTCTCACTAATTAAACAGATCTATCCGCAGGTTAAATCAACTACAAACAAGCTTTAAGAAGTATAACGATTTGAACACAGCTTTTCTTATTATTGCCTTTCGTACATTAGACTTTGAGTTGTCTTACAGTGGTTGAAGAGAAGAGAAAATAACAAACTTGGTGTAGGAAACTGTATACTGGCATTACTCGCCTCTGCTTTGTCCATTATTTCATGCATCAGGGCACCTCGTTGTATATTATTGCTAATGTAATTTACAGGCTCGCTGTGAGCCTAATACAACTCAGACACTTCATTACTGTATATAGTATAAGGTGTTAAAAACATTTATAATGTGCCATTACGCTGTAATCAAAGTAAAAAACACAAGTTAGTTCCACCTTAGCTGCACATTTGAACCTTTAGCATTATACTACAGTTCACATTAAAACAAAGTAAAACCGACTCGTCATCTTAGCCATAGTATGATCTACCAAATTACTTTTGATGCGAGTTACCAAAGCTCATCACTACACACTTGAACTCAGTAGATTTTGGGGCAAACAGTAGCATATTCTTTATAGTGCTGCTGGTTCGTGTAATCTTTGGGGTGCTTACAACAAACACCACTGTCCACACTGTATTTGGGAGACCAACAGCTGATATCTCTAAACGTCACTATAATAATAATAATAATAATAATAACAGAATAAACTTTATTTACAAAGCACTTGTCAAAAAAAGTAATAAGTCCTTTACAGAGAGCACAATTAAATAAAATACCCAAATGAATGATACAATATATGAAGAGCAATTTTTAGAAGACAAAAAAGAGCGCACTGAGCACTTAAATCATGTAAAGGTTCATAAACTATAAAATATAATCTGGAGCAAAGTCATGTAGAGCCTTAAGGGTAATCAGTAAAATGCTAAAATGAACCCTAAAATAAACAGAGAGCCAACGTAAAGAGGCTAAAATAGGTGTGATGTGATTGTACCTCTTGGATCTGATTAAAATCCTAGCAGATTAGTTATGTACAATTGGTACTCGTTTTAAAGTTGTTTTGAGTAAGAAAACACTGCTGATAAGAGGAAGAGTTTGACAATGCTGACTGTCATTTGAACGATAAAAACGGTACAATGTGTAATATTTAAAACTGTGACAGAATGTGTAGTTGCAAAATATATAGAGTAGTACCAAGTATGTGTTTATGTAACATTATTTGGGCCTAAAGCGACGTGACATATTTCAGCCAAATGCCGAGCTTCACTTAAATGTCTATTGAATGAATGGTGGGCATGTTGATGACCCGTAGTTAACACGTATCAAGTAGCAGAGGTTGTCCTGTGAGCTGTCAGGTTATTAAATGACAGCTGGCTGGCCAACGAGACAGCCAATCAGAAAGCGAGCGTACATTAGCTAGCTACACCTGCTAAGGATGTTGTAGCTTATGAGCAATGAAAGGTTATACATTTAGCAGGCAAATGATGTTGTCAAATATGTATCATGATTGTTACGTCTCAGTGGACATGTGGTTTGTGTGTTGCACTTGTAAACCACGTCAATGGCAGTTGCTGCAGCAGAAATGTGTGACAGGGCCCGGCTAGCCTGGTTAGCCGTCGGAAGCTAATCCAGCTAGCTAACAAGCTAACTAGCTGTCAAGTTGACCTGCCGTCCTTTCATTCTTACTCTTTTCATACGAGGGTAATATTGTCAAAATGTGAAGGGTAGATTCACCCGAGTTTGTCACCGTAACACTGCCCCCCTCCCTAGCCCCAGAGGCAGCTCCCCCCTCCCGTCCCAGCCGGGCCCTCCCCTCTTACCTCTGAATTTCAGTTCGTGCTGAGGCTCCAAGAGCAGAACCTGTTCCGGCCTGGCCATGTCCCAACAACTGGAGCGGGGTTATCGCACTGCAACCAGTTCCTGTCCGTTACCCCCGTGTTAGGATGTTGTTGAGTGCTGCAACGTCAACAGGGTAGTTTTATCAATGAATTGGCTGTGGATATCCTGCCCCCTGGTCACCAGTACTACTCGAGCTACTAACGGCTGTTGTGATGCAGCAGGAAGGGAGCGCGAGACAGACCGGCGACGTCACTGCCTCTGCATAGCCACCCAGCGGGGAGGGTGATGATGGGTGATGCCAGGGTGCACCCGGGGATGGTGAGGCCACCACTTCAACCAGTGTGCAAGGAGTTTAAGGACATGGATAAAACATTTATTTTTTTATTTCAGCCCAAAAAGTCCAGCATCTAAATTTAGGTTAAAGAGAGTGGAATATAATTTCAATTCACACCAGACAACTAAACACTTATATCGTTCAGTAACCAACTAAAACAATGGATGCTTGATACATATATCAGCACTAAAGTATTATTTTGTTGCTGCTAGCTATATGTCCTGTGTGTATGTGTGTGTGTGTCTGTATATAAACTATATATTATTAAACTGCAGGGACTACATTACAGATAAAAAATAGCCTTTTGCCTTATTGTGGCATTTTTGTAACTTTTTGTAACATGTTTGGATTCGTGTTTTCTTTGATTTACTGTGAAATAACCAGGAAGGGCGTAAACTGGCACACTTTTGACTCTCCAAAGTAATATCTTACTGGGGGAACACTTGTTTAAGAAGGATTGCACTTTACAGTGGTGGAAGAAGTACTTTGATATTTTATTTAAGTTAAATTAACAATACCACAGTGTCACAACAAAGTTAAGGATGTGGATAATGGCATACTACGGCTAGCTTAATCCATAATATCACTTAGTAATTTATTATTTGATATATACTGTATATCTTGTATTAATATCTGGAATCTGCAAAGTAACTATAGTAAGTTAAGCTTTAGAATAAATGTAGTGGAGTAAAACGTACAATATTGGCTTCTAAATAAAGTAGCAGAAATACTGAACATTGTACTTAAATACAATACTTGAGTAAATGTCTTAGTTACACTCCATCATTGGCACTACTACTGGAGTTCAAATATAACATCCCCGTAACACCTGGGGATTATGCAGAGGCTTTTGGTGCAATCTCTTTTCCGCTATTTAGGCAGAACATCTTAAATAACTGATTCGTTGTTCCCTCTCTGCACACTTTAGTTTTTTCTTCAGCTCTCCATTGTAACAATAAACCCATAACAAGTCTTTTTACACAACTTGTTATGACAATACCACATGTAATCTCATAATGGAATCACTCTCTCTATAACCTGGCTTGGAGAAAGACTTGGCTCTTAGCTAATCGTGATATGATGACTAACATAAATAAGTTTCTATCAAACTTATTACATTTAACCAGCTTGAAATATAAAAAACATAGATGCCATATTGATTAATATTTTAGATTCATTTGGGGAAAAAACGTTTTGGCACCCAAGAAGCCAAAATGAATGTAAACATATTCAAAATCTTTTAATGTTATTAAATTTAAATTCACATTCACAGTAAACATCATAGCTTCTAGGTTTATAAATCCTTTCAAGATTTTTTGAAATCGTGCAGCATAACATATAAGTAATAATCTTAATGATGACTCCATTCCAATTCAGTGGATCAATGAACCAGTATGCACAATGCAAGGGCCTCTGCAGACCTGCGCATCTAACTGCTTATGCAACCATTATTAATGTTATTAGTAACGTTATTATAGTTGCACCTGTGTTTTAAAGCAGCATTAAGTTAGACCTTGTGAAACATTTACGTTGTCCTGAATGGAAAGCAGCTTGATGGCAAAATGATGTAATTGGAACCATACCATGTCCATGTGTACCTTTAATTAATTTCATACATCAATTTATTTTTCACCTGTATCATAAATATTTTAGCACTCATGTCATTTTCACTGCCTTGTACATTCCCCCCCCCCCATTTTTCATTTGTTTTTAAACATGCTTATAAAGATAGTGGGGTAATAGGAGGTTGTCAAATGAGCATTCTGCCCTCTCAGCACTATTCAAAGTGCAGTGAAAAGCCCTCTGCCAGTCAAACGCACATCTCAAGTGTCATATTTATATATATATAGCCAGGCGGCTGTCTGCCAACTGAAAAACACAACCAATCACTAACAACATTGTCACTGTATCCCCAAGGAACAAGTTTATCGCTGACATCGCTCTTAGGCTTAACTTAAGGAAGCGAGATACTTGTAGGACCTACTTTCTCACACAAAACGGGAGGGAAAAAATATTTTTGTCAATCTTTTATGAGTAAACAAATTGACAGTTCCCTTTTTACACATTTGTGAATACATGGCGAACAAGTTTTTTCAGGCATTTTGTTACAATCAATATGAAACAGTAAAAAGCTCTATATGGTATATACTACAATGCTGACGGAATTACTTCAAAATGTGCAAGTCTATTGTGGTCAAATAACTGGCGAAGAGTAGACTATAGTCATTGATTTATGTGCAATTGGATGGTATATATCTACACTGAAAAATATACATATTATAGATCAATCACATTCCCAGGGCCAGCCCAAGACAATTGATATTTTTCAATGCAAAACTGGCACACAATTTCTATCCATGCCTCCTGTTTCAGAATAAGGGGAAAGCATCAGTCATGATCAAACTTCAAATCATGTTAAGCATTATTGTGTTAAGCACTTTAAATCATTATATTACATTGACAAATAAAGGGGAAAAAACGGTTAATTATGTGTGGTGTAGTAAAATGGCGTTGACAATATTTGGCACCATTTCTTTGTAGCAATAAGAACTGAGCAAACAGCCAAAACCCCCAAAAAACATCGAGGAGCGTTAAGAAGTCGGACATCGTGACAATAATCTTTCATCAAGTGATTTCACGCAGATAATACCAGAAGACCAATTACAAACAGTCAGTGGAAGTGCAGTTTTCAAAGCACCAGAGTGATTCCCTTTTAGTTTAAGTTTTGACCTAGAATGCCACTCTGGTTTAGAAGGGATTTTGTCGGCCCCGTCACACTGCTCATTTGATCAACTCTGTCTGAGCAAAACTGTCATCAAATCAGCATGAAATGAGGTAAATATATCTGTCATTATTATCGGTTTGAGACTGCTTGAATGAGATCACATTTTTGCACGAGTGTGTGCTCTCCTGTGTGAACATTATCCCTCTGTAACTGTTTTCTTGGTTTAGGTCACATTTCTACCTTTGTCATCATAACAACTATTGCACTTCATAAGAAAATCCTGAAGATATAGGTAGCACTGCTTCACACACAATTCATCAATAATAAAGACAAATTAAGTCGCTTTCGCTGACAGAAGAGCACACAATCCAAATTTATAACCCTGGAAATGCAGTCTAATTAAGCCCACATCTCTACTTTTTGGCAACTGAAAAGAGCTTTTGGGGCTAAAAGGGCTCAAGAAAAACAGATACGCATGGAATTACACAGAATTAATAAGTCTGCGGCTCATGAGTCAACTGCAGCTCAATTAGGACAATATGGGAGGTAAATTAAACCACTGTAACATAGCACTAAGGATCACAGAGTAGTAGTGAATGAAAGACCGAAAGCAGTTTGACCCACATTAGTTTGAAACTAAATGAAAGCTGGATCCACAGTAAGTGCCTGTAATTTAGAGGAATGAGGCAAAAGAAGTTGGGAGAAAGGAAAATTAGAAGACAGACTTTGGAACAAAGCACATACAGTAATTCAGAGCAGAATGGAGACTACGGTTCATTAAGGGGTCAGCATGTCGACACAGAGCCACATCTGATTCTGCACCTATAACCTCCAAGTTTCCTCTGAACGAGGTCGAGTTTCCAGATCTCACTGTTTTCATCTCTGGCCAGGTAGTAAAACAACATTGCATGCGCGAGTCGCTGTTGATTATGTGCAAAAAAAGGAAAGATGAAAAATGTTTATGGGACAATTACAGAAATTGGCAAGACCTCACAAAAATCTGTAAAACTGTGAAGGAGCAGCGAGGATTGAGGACAGCAGGCTCGCCAGCTAAAGTAAGATTAGAGGGAAAGAACGACACTGTGTGTAGTACAGTGAACGTCATACTTATGCTTCAGTTAATACCTTTTCAGTAACTACAAGTTGGAGTGAGGCGCACAGGTGGGCAGAACTGTTATCATATAATAATACATTTAATGGGAGTTGTGGACTGCAGAATTGTTCCCATCACGAAGATGAAATTTTACAACAATCTGTTCAAATTAAAGGAATAATTTGTTTTAGGGAATACGCCAATTTGCTTTCTGGCAGAGTTAGAAGATACCAATCTCATATCTGTCTATTAAATATATATGGCAACAGCTAGCAGCTGGTTAGCTTAGCATACATTCTGGAAACAGGTAAACACCTGACACTGTCAGATATAACATGTTAATTAGTGAGCTTTAGGCGGATTTTGTTACCTTTGCCAGAGCCCTGTGTTTTCAGTCTTTATGCTAAGCTAAGCTAACGGTCTGCTGGCTACAGCTTCATATTTACCGTACACGAGATTAGGGTTGATATTCTCATCTCAACCCAGGCAAACTATTCCTTTCATGTAAAGGAAGTAGACTCCCACACACCTTTCATTTCTGCATTTTTTTTAAAAAAGTGGGATTGCAATTTACTTCAAAGCACCCACTTGGCATTTTGCCTTGAAAAGTAAAACTGATATTTAGCATGCATCAGTCTTCCTTGACTGAATCTCAAACATCTCTCCCAATATCGTTCCAAAAAGCCAAAATTGAGATGTACAAGCACAAAGGATTTCTGAATTCATAAATCTGTAGCCGTTAAGTTCCTCTCATAAACCTGGGGCTATAATACACCAAACAGAGGTTGATGTCCATAATAGAAGCCAGTAAAATGATAGGTATGTGGGTATTTTCACTTACACATCATCACTTACACTTGTTTTAATGCAGGCAATGCTCAGAAAACGGGAAGTTTTTCTCCAGCCAGCAACTTTCAGACGACATCGGAAGATTTTTTGTTGTTGATTGGCGCTAAAATGCATTTGCTCTTGTCATCAGAGTCGCACTTCTGCATCCCAGGATCAGTGTCGGCAGGGTATTGAGGGCGTGTGGTGGCTGAAAGCGGAAGCAGGCCGGGGACACCGAGGGTAAGCAAAGGTCAGGTCACGTAGTTGCTGGGATCATCAGCAGCACGTTCTGCGAGACTCTGAGGCCTGACGTCCCAGTTTGAAAGCTTTTCCTGAAGTTCCTCCCGCTGCGTCGACAACAGGGATGCGCTTACCTTTGAGGAGACACACACACACACACACACACACACACACACACACACACACACACACACACACACACACACACACACACACACACACACTTGTGTGAAACAGATTTTTGAAATCTGTGAGAAGTCACAGAAAAGAATGCTTACACTTACTTAAAAACTAAACCTCTAATTGGTAACTCTGTTTCAAACATAGTCTACCTGCTTTCAAACACAAAGGGAGACAAGATAATAATCTTAATGCTGTACGATGCTTAATTTGTCACAGCTCAATAATAACCAGGGGATGTACAATGGCACCAGGCGCTCAAGAAATACACTCACTTATCTCTATAAACACCTCGTTGATGTTGATGGCATGCTTGGCACTGGTTTCTACAAAGATGGCATGGATGGAGTCAGCGTAGTCCTTGGCATCCTTCTCTGGCACTTCCCTGTAAATACAAGAGGCATTTAATTATCATGTCGCAATATGCGAACAGATTCTCCAATTTCATGCATTACTTGATAACCATCAAAATGTAAGTCGGCAGCTATTATGTGGAAGATTTCCCAATTTCATGGATGACATTATCAAAAGCATATGTGTCCGAGTCAGGGAGATTTTGTGGAAGACAGAGAAACTAAAATTATCTTCAAATACTTCAGTACGAGAGCCGATATACCCCCTTGCAGAGCAGAATCCACTTCAGCTCCAGACACGGTGAATTCCAACGATATTTCAAAGCCAAACATCAGATGTTATTCCGACACTAAAACACGTCATAACATTTCCGTACAAGAATTTTTGTTCCTTCTGCGCCAGTAATCTGAAATCCCATCATCACTCTCAAGCTGTAAATGAGGGGGCACCTTCACACTGCACACTAGCATTAACAGTTGGTGACACATGCAGTATTATCTCTAGTTCGGCTTCACCTGGCGTCTGACAGGTCACATTTGTTGCCAGCGATGGCGACCACTATATTAGGAGGACCATGCTGGCGCAGCTCCTTCACCCAGTTCTTTAGTGTTTGGAAGGATTCCTGAAGTTAAAAAAAACACGTTAAACTGAACAGATCAAGACAAGCACATAGTGCCTCCCAGGAAGGTTTAAAGTTTGAGTTTGACATTTTGGTGAATATGATTATTTGCTTTTGTTAGATTAAAAGACAGATCGCACTCTTGTCTTCATGGCAAGCTGGAGCCGGCGGCTGGTTAGCATAAAGACTGGAAGCTCTGACCAAAGGTAACACAATCCTTTACACGTCGAAAGCTCACAAATGAATATATCTTTGCTATTTTAAAATATATATTTTCCATTTCACAGGAGTCTGCAGAGACTTCCTGTAGTCTCTGCTGGTTCCCTGCCAGCTGCTCCCAACATAACTTTCTTAAGAGGGTGAATCGTTGTTTTTACACATGGTTTTTTAAATACGGATTAAACAAACAAGATATGAGGTGTTAATAAGTGAGCTTCACAGTTGCAGGGAGGCAGATTTCATTACTTTTAGACAGAGCCAGGCTAGTTGTTTCCCCCCGTTTCAAGTCATTATGCTAAGCTAAGCTAAGCTAAGGGCTGGCTGTGGCTTCATATTAACGAAACAGAAATGAGAGTGGTATCAATGTTGTCAGCTAACGCTTGGCAAGACACAAATAAGTATATATCCCAAAATGTCAAACTATTCAATGAACACAATGAACAATGGAACTCTACAGTACGTACTTTGTGAATAAGTGGTTGAGGAGGAAACGTAAATAATACCTCTTTCGTGATGTCATAAACAATGATGGCTGCCGCTGACCCTCTGTAGTACATTGGTGCAAGAGCCCGAAACTATGAGAAGACAGAGAAAGCAAGCAATGATGAGTGTTGTTGGACAGGGAGGAGGCAGGTGTGTCTAAAGCCTCTAAAGGACCTTCATCTCTGCCAAAACGACATCGTATAATACTCGTACAGCTTCGAAACCATGTGAAACGGAACATGATGATCATCAGAGTACAGGCCAAGAATAACAAAGGCTAATCTTTGAAGACTGTTCACCTTGATTTTACAAAATGTTTTCATTATTGTATATGAAAAGGAAATCAAAATATCATTGCAGTATAACACAATTATTATACCACGTAGATCAGGAAACAGTGCCTTGGCTTCATAGACTATGGATAATCCGTTACATAGGCACCGACTGTGACAAACTCAAAACAGAGTATACAAATGCACAAAAAAAAGGGACTCCAGAGTACCATTTTACTAAACCAGATGCCAAGTGTTCTGAGCCTATAAGCCAAGTGGCTTTACTTAAAATGGAAGTATAGCAAGTCTTTCCACCCAGACCTCACACATGTGGTAGCCATCAAGAGAAAGATGGGCAGAACGTGTCAAGAGATGTTAGCTCTTTGATATTCATGGTAACTATACATTTGATCCTAATAAATCACAAATCCCTGCATAACCAAAACAACAGGTGCATTTTTTTTAATCCATCACTGCCTGGGAGGCTGGGGGGGGGGGGGGGGGGGGGTGTCATATTGATTGTCATGAAACTTGTTTGAGACATTCATGTTCCCTTCATGGTGACTTTTCATCCAGCCATCAACTAAATGTTAAATTGTTTCCAATACTTTGGCTTACGACCAAATCATCAGCCTCAGCTGTACTTTCTGTTTCGTGCTAATTTGCTAATCTTATCATGAGTACAGCCTCACAAAGCCACTGGCATGGCCATCTTTTTCGTCTTTATTTGAGTCCATTTTTCAATTCAGGCAGTGGTCTTTTCCGCCTCTTTCCAAAAACCACCGATAATTAGACAACAATCAACTTTATAAAGATCATAGAGGCAAGTAGAAAACAGCAGCTGTGTTGTGCCCTGTAGCTGCTCATGTCTGCAGGCATTGTGACACAAAGGTGGAGTATGAATCCATTCATTCACTGTTTAAATAACTTTTCTGATGTAACAAATATGAACTATTAGCGCTTTCTCTCCATTAT
Organism: Melanostigma gelatinosum; assembly: GCF_949748355.1. Taxonomy (NCBI): domain Eukaryota; kingdom Metazoa; phylum Chordata; class Actinopteri; order Perciformes; family Zoarcidae; genus Melanostigma; species Melanostigma gelatinosum. Next base: position 21,070,551 of record NC_136636.1, on the reverse strand, counting down.
GTTCATTGCCTCTACAGGATTTTGAAGTTGTAACAGTTTGAAAAGCTTTTGTTAGCAAAGCAAACATACAGTATGTTTCAAAATATCTCACCAACTCTTAACTTTTTATTTTTCATGCCTTCTCGCATTATACTCTGCTGGACTGGGGCTTTCAACAGACTAATAAAACCATGTGTCATGTGTTAACTAAGGATATTTATTTTAAAAGACCAACCCATGTCTGAAAAGGACCTTCACTTGGAATGACCCTGCCTTCCCGCCAATTTCATTTTCCTTTACAATACGATGGAATAAACTATCCATCTTAGAGTGACACTGTTACCTCAGGAAAGCACACATTCCACATAATTATAGTTGTTACTGGCCCCAAGTCCACCAACGGGAATCCAACCAACTTGGGATATTTGGCAGGGGCACTGAAAAGAGTGCCGTCTGTTTCATCGGCTAGTGTTGGGCTGCACCACCACCACCACCAGTCCTGTGTGGTCTAGCTCAGCCTAAACCCAAAGAGCAATCACAGCGAGGCCAGACGTCTGGCCACACAGCAGCCCAGTGAACAGCCCCAGTGATGCCTCGCCGAGCGCTGATTAATTTCTAAAACCGCGAGTTTGATAAATAATGAAAGAAACCTTCCTATACTAGTAGGATGCAAGATTCCTTTCGTCAGAAGGGGAGGACTTGACCGGCTGTTGACAGCTGGGCTCATCTGGTCTCGAGATATGGATTGTTGGATGGATTAGAAATCACAGAGCTTTCTTTTTAGTCTCTCCTTCCATGTGCATTGGCTGGCTTTGTGTTCCCCTTCCTCAACTCAACAGACTTTGATAGGCCAAAGCTCTACAAAAGTTAGAAAACAAGCCACGAAAGGCTTCAAAATACCACAGCAGCTTTGTATTAAAACACACACACACACAAAACCTCCCAAAGGAATGTTGCTACTTTTTCACACTGATGTGAACACAGGCCACATGGGAGTGAAAAAGCGGATTTGTTGGAATGAAAAAAGTGGAGAAAATGGAAGAGAACACAAAAGAATCAGAGAAATAAATAGATTGTTGCCAAGAAAAGAAATGAAAAGAAACTTTTCATGAGAGAAAACACAAAGGGGGAAAAGGAGGACCCTCGGATGTAGAGTTGGAGTGACTCTCGGATAAGACACGGTGGCAGCACACAGCAGTGGGCTCCATCCACCCATCTTATCTTAAATGAGGCTGCATTGATGTCCTCTCAAGGCCACAAAGAAGCCGAGGCCCCCAGGGGAAAAGGAGGATAAAAGACAAACGGCATCTTATCTCACCTCTCTGGAGAGGACAGCAGCAGGGATAAGACATTACAACAGAGGATTGTGCATGAGGAGAAAGAGAAGGGCATGCACAGAAAAAGGGGAAGTGATGAGGAGAGCTAAAGCAGAGAAATGTGGGACGCAGGGTGCGAGTCAGAAGAGAAAGTAGTTCCTCACGCTGTCACTGTCTGGGGCTTGGTGACGTTTAGACATGCTTGAATGCTAAAATTGTACTCAAACCCCAAGATAGATGAGAAGCAGGACGAAGATTAAAAGGTGACAGAAATGAGAAATCATGTTTTAATAATCCAAACATATGCCACTCACTGATCTAAACAACACAAACTCATTACATCGCGAGTGTCATTTTAAAAAGTGGTCCTAAACCAAGAGCACCGAAAGAAGTAGGTTTTTGGTGAGCAGGCAGGACGCTACCTATAGGAAGGTAAATGTTGCCCCCTATCTGAAGTAATGAAGAACTGCACTGTCTCCCAGTTAAGGGAGTGGTCCATTCACACGTGTAGGTAGCTTTCTCACTTCCTTTAAACCACGAGGGAGCAAGAAGTCGATTTTTTGAATACGCCAAGTCAAACTGATCGATTAGAAAATGAAAACCGTTGTGGTTTGGCTGCGCAAAGCTTAAACACATGTGAATGTTGAGGCCAAAACCTCAGTGGATATTACTGACCCGCTCCTGTCCTGCCGTGTCCCAGATCAGGAACTTGTGCAGCTCGTTTTGGTATTGCACTGTCTTGGTCATGAAGGACGCCCTGGTGAAAAACAAATTGCTTCATGATTGATGTGCTATGTCACATTACAAAAACACTAAATAGATTTCACGATTATAAAAATGATAGACAGATATAGAACTGCAACTAAAGAGTCTGAGACAATTTAAGATATCTTAAATTATCTGCAGGCTTTAGAGAACGATAACATCCCAAATGTTAAACATTAAATAGGACTTACATTGTCTCAATTAGAGTCCGAACGATACTGTACTTTTGAGGGTGATAACAAAACCAGCATTTGGTATTGATTGTTTGTAATCTGCCTCAAACATATCTGCCACTTCTGTACAGCAATTTCTGGTGATTTATCGGCTTACAATTGCTGACCAATGCTCAGTATATCTGAGACAAGCTAAAATTGTTAAATTATAATATTGGCAATGACTTTATGCATTGGTCGGGCTCTGGTACTGACTGACAATATTGTCTACAAAATGTTTAAAAAGTGTCACAAAGCAATGTCTAAAAATGTGTTACTTGATTTGATCCACAGCAAAACAAACAAAGTGTTTCATTTATAGACAAGCAAACAACTTATTTGCATTTGTTAAATTGAAACCAGCAAATATTGTGTCTCTTTATCAGGGCTGGAACAAACTATTGTTTTCATTCTGAGTAATCTGCCAATTATTTCCCTAATTGATCAATTCATTGTTTGATTCATAGACTTTGAGAAAATAGCAAATAAAGAAATATGAATATGAATAAATATGTGCCCATCACAGTTTCCCAAAGCTCAATTGATTATCAGAAATGTTGCTGATTAATTTTACATTCATTTTAGCTCTTATTGGAATTGATTAATCCATAAATAGACAGAAATGAACTGCTTACATGATTGCGTTCTGCAACAACCCGACACACAAACCAATGAAACACAGAATAACTTCTCATGTGGGAGACAGCAGGAACTTACCCAATCGTTGGGTTGATGTTTGGGTCGAAGCTGTCCTCCACAAATCTCCAAACAATACTCGACTTTCCAACGCCAGTGTCCTGCAGAGACAAAATAAAGACGATGCTTACTAAACATGGTCGGAAACAATTACTAGAAGTATAATCACAATTACAAAAGCACATTCTCTGGCAACATGCCCAGACATTATTGCTTTTTCATGGCATCTTCTTCCTTCCTGTTCCCCTCGTAGGCCTGAACTTTGTGATTAAACAGGACAGACGTAGTTAAGCTTACGTTGTTGTTTTTTAATCTTATTTGTTGAGGAAACGGGAAAATGTAACTTATACTGTTGTTATATGCAGTATAGACATGGATGAGTGTTGCTCCTGTGAATGATTTGTAATTATCTTGTGCAGCAAAAAACAGTAATGTCATTTAGAAAAGTCTTCTATAAAATGTCCTAATTAATATGACTGGTTTATTTGGGTTGCAACTAATGATTATTTCCATCACCCATTGTCATTCTTTGGAAAAAAACAATGAATACTTTAGTCAAAAATAAGTCAAATCAAATAAAACACAGAAAAGAAGCACATCAAATCATTACATTAGAAAAGGTGGAACCACAGAAACATTTAACTTTTTTACGAAACAATAAATGGACTACTTGTTTCAGCTCTATTTAAATCGTATGAGCAGGTGTTGGAGAGATGTGAGGATGGATGTTACATCAGTATCGTATCAATGGCATAATGGTAAAGTAACTGAGGCCTGCTGTTGTCTGCACTTCCATAAATATTGTTCCCGTGACTTATTTTGAAATAGCAGAAACCAGTAATGATAATTAAGGAAGCTATATAAGGATCAGGTCTGAAACCAAAGGTTATAAAATGTCAATAATAGTGAAAAATGCCCAGTGGCTCATGGTGACACCTTCAAATGCCTTGTTTTGTCTGACAAACAGTGCAAATTATATTAATCAGCAAGTGCTCCTACTATTGTTGCTGATTTATATTCTACTGATCGACGAAACAACTGTATTAACTCCATTTTAAGCTTATTAGTAACGTTAGATAATGAGGAGGAGATGTGATGTCATTCAGGGATGGTTTGATAGGATGCTGGTAGCAAAACATATGGGTTTATGCTGATTAATACAGTTCAGACATGCATACATGTTGTTCGTGAGACTGATTCAACACATGTAACTCTTTTAAACACACCTGTCTATCGGTATGTAGAGCCTGGGGGATGAACAGCGTGGATCATTTCACGCCACAGGTACAGTTAGCTGTACAGTGACGGCTACAGACATAAGTGTTCAGATATAAATCGATGCTGACTTACCCCCAGGAGACACACTTTTAACTCTCTCAGCGCCATATCGATCTCCTCTCTCACTCAAAATGAGTTGGTGATGATGACCATTGGCGGTTTTCTCCTCTGGTTACCTTTAAATCTTGACTATTCCTCTCGTGTTGTATGTTCACAAACAACTTCACTTCATCTCGGAAAGATGCGCATCTCAGGTTAAGTTCTACCTCTCGCTATTCGCGTTAAAGCGTCCAGTAGTCCGTCGTATTAGCCATATTGTGATGATTGCAAACTAGCTAACAGTGGCGCCACCAGATCGCTGTCTCCATCTTGAACTACGGACTGCGGTCACGTGACTGCATCGGCTCTTTTTTGTTTGGAGAAACACACAAAGCCCACAGGCTTTTATTTCCGCTCAGTTATGTCGAGTTTGTGCCTGAGCTGAGAAACGGTTATACGTTTGGGTTGTTAAAAATATAATCTACCGGTGAATCCCAGCATCAGGAAGTGCCTTCAGGAAGTAGTTTCTACCGTGTTTGAGTGACAGCTGAGCGGCGGTGACAGCCCACACGGGACGGCAGCCCGCAGAGCCGAGCCGAGACTCAAGATGGCAGGTAAGGGCACTTTTCAAATAGTGTTTTCTCTAATACTTTGACGATGTGCGTGAACTTAGAAAGCTGCATTGCAGTCTCTATAGTATCAATATTTGAAACAGCGGCTCCTATTTCACTGCATTCATGGTATTCCCCGGCAAAGTGCTAGCAAAGGCGAGCCAAGTCAAGCGAAAGCTCTGGACAAGCCTTGTTAGCAAACTTAGCACTGCTAGCCAGCTAGCTAACGAAGGCTATTCATGGGTATCGAAATGTGTGACTTTGAGGCTTCACTTAAACACATAGCTACTCAGTAGAGGCAGGTTATTTTGTAGTTGCCTCTCTCTCTTGTAGTGGGACAGCACCGCGTGCTTTAAGCCGTGTTTTAATATCGAACTGTTGTCATTGCAAAGGCTAGCGAGTTGACCTAGCTTACGTTAGCTGAGTTGCTAAAGTCATTTTCAGCCTTAAGCTGATCAAATCCTCCTTCATACCATAACAAAGGGGAGATGCAGCTCTTTGTCAAAAGGTTTTGCGGGGTAAACCAGGCGTAACGTTATTCACTTATTCACTTAACACAGCACGTTTAATGTGTCTTATGGAGATGGGAGTTGTTTTTATATTTGCAGCACATTCCCCTGCATGCCCAGCTGTAAACACTGGCATTAGCCGTCCCAGCACATGCTTCTCCTTCTGGGACTTCTCTCTGAGCTCTTCTCTTGACTTCACTACTCTGAGCTATTGTGTCCTATATCAATGGATGGGTGGTGTTGAAAACAGACCAGGAAAGAAAGTCGTCTTGTACTAATCGGCCTGTCCAACATGTTAATGCATTGAAAATAAGGTTTTTACATGAGTAGTATGTTTTCATCAGTTTGGACTGTGTGCTAATGGGAGGTACCTGCTTTGTAGTTTTGTGCAGTATTTCAAAAAGAATAAATATATCACACCACAGGATACATGTAGCCTATGTTGTCACTAATGTAGGCAATACAGTGTCCAAGTGATCCGGCAAATGTTTGTGATTTGATCTCAAGGAATGTAAATAGTCCAACTTAATGGATCTTATGCAGGGAAATTAAAATGTTACAGCAGCAGAAATGCAAGGACAGATGCATAGTATAGATGAGCAAATATACTATGAAAAACATCTACATTATGAGCAACTGTTATACTCAAAATAAAGCATGGTAGAAGATAAAGGTACTCTACTATATACATCAGAGATATATGTAAAGGGTGAGGAGACAAGAAAATTGGTATAAAAATGAAATTCAACAGCTGCACCTGAGGCAATGTATTCCTGTGGTGGGTTGAGTGTCTCGTGTTTGCAGAAAGAATAGAGACGAAATACATAAATATACAATAGAAAAGTACCTCTGAAATCAGAGGCTCTTTAAGTTTCTATTGGCAGCGTTTTGACCCAACATGTCTTCGTCAGACAAATATCCACATGAAGGAAATGACAGCTGTATACACTGAAATGACCAGTGACACCATATTCATTTTGTGCACATGAAACGCTTAGATTATTTCTGTGTTTGAAAGAAAATCCACGAAGACAATAGTTTGCGGCCCAGGAAAAACACAACATTTATATTTACTGACTTGATTTCTTCCTCTTCCGTGTCACTACACCCACAATGTCATAGTTTCACTTTTGCAAAGTGATTTATCAGCAAGACCACTTCAATATACTGTCAATCTTATTGAAGGAGACTTTGTCCTTTCTTAGTAAATGTCAGCCTAAACCTGCCGACCCAGAGCACCTTTCGTTTTGTAGGGGAGTGGCGTATTATGTGATGTGGCGTATTTGGAGTGGTGTATTATGTGATGGTATGTTGATGACATGTTTGCCACCGTGGACTCTCCCTCTAATTCCCTTATCCTCGCAGGTCTATCTTTATACTTTGAAGATGGTGATCTGGATGATTGTGAGTACTTTGGTCATTTTAATTTGTTAACACATTAAGTAGTACCTGGATTAATGGATTCATTCCTTGTATATGTGTGGAACTTTGTTTTCCCCCCCCTTCAGCAGGGAGGTATAGCAAGTGTCATCTTTCCGGCCAACCCCATTCACCCGTGTGAAATATCAAGCTGTCAATAATATTTCAGGGTTTCACGCCTTGCTATTATTAGCCGTCATACAGTCCCTGTTGTCTGCATTAGAGAGGGCGATAAAAGAGCGTCTGGATCCAACTGCAAAGCTAGTGTGTATTTATGGTCGGACCATGAAATGGAATAATTATTAAGACCTCAGGCTTTCTACTGTAGTCACAGATTGAAGGATCGGCATTCCTGACATTTAGCCTGACTCAGTTTTTTTTCAACATGGCACTGTGGTTACTGTGGAGCATCTGTCAGCCCTCGTTTAAATGTTTGTCTCTTGTTGGCATCAGCTCTGTGCTTCAGAGACGGTTCCACTTTGTGTGACCATCAAATAATATTTCTTTCTATGTCACAGTTGGATTTGATGACTATAGTTCAGAGTGCGACGGCATCCGCATCACAGCCTTCCTCGATGCGGGACAAGACAACTTAACTCCTCTTGGGAGGCTAGAAAAGTATGCCTTCAGTGAGAATGTCTTCAACAGGTAAGTGGAACCCCGTGGTCCGGCTGTTAACACAAAGAATGCTAAACATCAGACAAACAAACGGATGTTGTAGTTTTATGGTTATGAGGATGCATTGTTAACCCTTTATAGTACGATGTTAACTCGTAGTGGTGTGCATATTGTGGGACACAAAACAATTTGCCCGCTAAAGCCCAGTTTAGACGAAAGATTACACTGGTGCTTTCAGAGATAAAACTATTTAAAAAAAGTTACGGTTGCTGCAACTGAGGTTGAAAGTACAAAAAATAAAAAATTATACAAAGCTTGTATTGTAGAAGTTGCAAATGTACCGTTACACATCACTAAAAACTGGAACACTCAGGAGAAGTTTCTGTGTGATGAAAATTGACGAATCTGCAGTTGTGTAGACACATCCTGATGTTTAGGATTTCTTTTGGGCATTACCCCCCCCCCCCCCCCCCCCCGGTGAGTCTTAACAACACGGAAACATCTGCAACCTAGAGGGACTTGGTATCAAGGAAACATCTGGCCAATGTCATCTCTTGTCGAAAAAGTTATGAGAAGTTGTGGCCAGATATTCAAAATAACTTTTTATCAGAGTTTCTAAACTCTTACCAGGAAACTGTTCAGCAATAATTTTTGCACATAATTGTTATATTTTATGCATTGCGTAAACAAGAAATTTAATGATTTGCACTGTTAATATTTTTTAAATCATTGCTGAAAGGTTTTTTGGCTCAAATAAGTAATGGGATAATGTTGCACATGTTGTTTTCTTCATATTTATTGTATGAATTGTACTGATTAGTGGCTAAATTGTGTCATAAACCTCACATCAGAAATTTTGAATGTGAGATCAAAACATCATCCGATCTCCAGACATGTATTTTCATAGTCATCTGAACCACCGTGTGCATTCCTGTGTATTTGCTGTTCACATACCTGCTTTAACTCTGCAGTGCAGGAATGTGAAAGACTTCAAGTTGATCTGTGGTCTGTCTGAAATATGGCAATAGGTTGACAATAGTAGCCGCAGTTTGTCGTAGGTCATTAATAATGACAAATTTAGATTTGATGTATATTTGTATATTTTGTAAGTGTTTATGGTGGTACTGTCAGCGCGGTGAAGGCCTGCCAAGTGGCCTCAGTGTATTCAAAATCCTCTGCAAACCTTTAACAGTTCTCTTAACCCCACACAAACATGCTTTTCATGCTCGGCTTTGCAGGGTTCACGCCCTCCTGTCGATTCCAAATGTGTGTGTGTGTTTGTGTGTAATGCACTTGACAGCTCTGTCAGAGCCGTGTGTCACGCTGTGTGCAGTCAGCACTTGTAGGTATTGGCAGGCAGTCTACTAACTTGACGCTCCTGTTGCTTTCTAGGCAGATCGTGGCTCGCGGCCTGCTTGATGTGCTTCGAGAGTTCAGTGACAATGAGAATGACTTTATCAGTGTCATGGAGACAGTTGCCAGAATGTCGGAAGATGGAGGTAGATGAGTTTTCCTTTTCATCGATTTTAGTTGTCGTGTCTCTATTAATCTGCGCTTTTTGACCGTGGTGTAGTCTTTTTTTTCTTTTTTTTAAAATTAAATCCTCACATGGTTGCAAGCTTATAACGCTTGTTGTTCTTAATGCACACCTGTTCTGTTTGCACGTATATCTTATTTCAATCGGTGTACTCAGAGCCTACAGTGCGAGCCGAACTGATGGAGCAGGTCCCCAACATTGCCATGTTCTTGCACGAGAGTCGGCCCAACTTCCCAGCAGCTTTCTCAAGATACTTGGTCCCCATTGTAGTCCGATATCTCACTGATCCAAATAACCAGGTGGGTTTCACTTTTCAAGCTCATTTCTTACAATTGAAACAGCAATCACTTCTCTTCTTTGAGATCTTTTTGTTCAGCTTTTAAGAAATACGAATATGTTCACTTGTTTCAATCACATTAGGAGTTTTATAGAGTTTAACTTCCCATCTTTTCCAGGTGCGGAAGACCAGCCAGGCAGCGCTGCTTGTTCTGTTGGAGCAGGGCCTCATCTCTAAAGCTGATATGGAGACCAAAGTTTGTCCAGTTCTACTGGACCTCACAGAACCCAGCAGTGATGATGACTACAAAATTGAGGCAGTCTCTGTAAGAAACCTCGTATTTCTTTACGCAAGAGACTAAAAAAACGTCAGATTTATTATCAGGGAAATGGACTTGAATGAACTTTAGCTGAAAACCACATGGCAGACTGCTGAGAGGCACAGTAGATTTAATGTCTGACAGTGATTGGTCAATGCCTTCATCTGATTATCAGTCCAAAAATAACAAAATGCTTCTATTTTGATGGCGCATGTGTTATTGAACTGTCAAAGTTTACAATAACTTCAACACGTGTTGAATGAATGAATTGAAACATTTCATTTACAGATCCTGATTTTAAATTTATTGCAAAGGCTCGAAGTTGCATGTGACTTTTTATATTCGATTGTATTTATATTCTACTTACAAACGCACACAGTCTTCCCCTTTCCCTCTACTCTTAACACCCTGATTGTTTTCGTTCATCGGCGCAAAATAGTTCTGTAATTTAAGCACAATCAAGAGTGTGATGACACTAATTGCTCTCATACGTCTCCTCTTATAGATGATGTGTAAAGTTGTCACCATGTTGAGCAAAGACACAGTGGAGCATCTACTGCTGCCACGCTTCTGTGACCTCTGCAGCGACGCCAGACTCTTTCAAGTCCGCAAGGTAACCACCTCCGAACCATTGTCATCACCTCCTCGTAGGTCAACATTACTTTTTAACAGTCTGTAGTTGCTTCAAATGATTATGAACCAATAAGACACAGCTGAGAAAACATTGTTTTTAAATTGAGTTTAATTGTGCCAGAATAAATTCGATAACGCAGTGAGTCAGTTTTAATTCTGTTTTGTGCATCACCCTCTACACTGCGCTGCCGTTTTCTGTGAGGAATGTTTTCTGGCGTAACTGGTGCCAGTTAAATGCTTAAATCGAATGTGACGTTAGAATTTCAGTCAGTGTGTGTGTGCGTGTATTTTTGTTAGGGGTGTAACGGTACACGTATTCGTATTGAACCGTTCGGTACGAGGCTCACGGTTCGGTACGCATGACGAACCGAATACGTTTGAATAAAAAACCTTTATTTAACCAGGTAGTCCCATTGAGATTAAAAATCTCTTTTGCAAGATGTAAGTAACAATGCAAGATGTAAGTAACAATACTACATAACATTAAGGAGCAGTTTTTGTTTTTTATGCTTATGTGTTGCTAAGAAGACACCCCAGAAGATGGGTCACTCAGGTATAGTTCCATCATTGTTCAAAGTCAAAGAATAACTTTATGATGTTAGTTGTAATGAATAAATATATTTTAAAATCAAGTTAATTTCTCTGACATTTATAGTTTTCTACTGTATTGAACACGTACCGAACCGTGGCTCCACTGTATCGTACCCAACCCAACCGTGAGTTTTGTGAACCGTTACACCCCTAATATATGTATGTATGTGCTAAAGGAATGCTGACATTTAAATTGATTTCATGTACACCTTGAAAAAATTGTTAAACTTAAGCTGCCAGGGTGGAAATTAAATTTACTGAGTTGTGTAAATACTGAGAGAGTGTTTACATTGACATGAGTCTCCCAGTTATGATGTTTATCCCGGTTATTATCATATTCAGGATATGAAGTCACCAACAGTGCTCTCTCACTCACACTCACTCAACCACAGACACCACGTACTGAGCTATTCCTGAAAGCAGAACAGTTGCACTACTGTTATAACACTGTCCTCCACACCGGTGTCAGCTTGTCACTACCACTACGTAGGACAGGAGACAAAGACAAAAGTCTGTTTCTTCATTGCTCAAGCAGTTCGACCTAGGGAACCTGAGCGGTCAATGTAATGATTATGTTCTTAGAATTCTTACTATTCGTAACAGTGTTGTTGAAATTGCCCTTCTTTTGAGTTCATTTGAATGTTTGTTTTGTGTTTTTCAGGTCTGTGCTGCAAATTTCGGAGAGTTTTGTTCTATTGTTGGTCAGGAAGCCACAGAAAAACTACTGGTGAGAAGCACCGTGACTTTCCTTTTTACTCGGAAACCACTGCTCTCATTACGTCTTCAGTATGTAACGTGGAAGTTTAACATTGCTGTCCTTTCAGAATAGCAGTAGTTTCTTTGCACCCTTGCTGCTGTTGATGCATCCCATCACAGTTCAATCACTCGCTGCTAGTTTCAGGTTTAACTGACTCGGGTTTGTTTTTAGATGCCCAAGTTCTTCGATCTGTGCTCAGACAGTCTGTGGGGCATCAGGAAAGCCTGTGCAGAGTGCTTCATGATGGTCTCCAATTCTACCTCTCCAGAGGTGCGACGTGCAAAATTGTCCCCCCTGTTCATCAGCCTCATCAGTGACCAGTCCCGCTGGGTAAGACACGCACGCACGCACGCACGCACGCACACACACACACACGCACGCATACAGGAAAAATTCTACTGCATAAAATTACAAGCACATTTGTGTGCAACTTCCTCTGCAATATGATGAAAAGAGTTGTCTTCCTCACCACCATGTGCATCTTCTTCTGGATTTTTCGTAATGTAATCTGTCTTTCTGAAAACTAAAAAAGTCATTCAGAGAAAAAACACGGCGTCTACACGTGTTTGTGAGGATCCACGTGGAGCCCATTTACGACCACACGGGTAGTTTGCACAGATGGACGTGTGTGATCTTGTCTGTGTATGCAGACGCTCGGTGTACTATTAACAGAACTGCATGCTGTTCCACTGTCCCAGTCTATTCAATATTCTGGACCATATCCAACCTCTAAAATGGTTTCCCCTGTTAACAATCCTGTTCATGAATGAGTTAAGATTGTAACGGATCGGCTGCTGAGTTATGTAAAATCTCTGTCGTGCTGACACTGACAGATTCCGCTCTGCTCCACTTTTAGGTGCGACAGGCTGCTTTTCAGTCTCTGGGGCGTTTCATTTCCACCTTCGCCAATCCCTCCAGCACCGGTCTTCACTTCAGAGGGGACGGCGCCCTGCTAGAGCTCCCCAGGTGTACATTGGACAGGTAAGACCACCTGACCTCAGGCAGTACTAACACAATATGCGTTGATGCGACATGAATCAGAGTTTGTTGTGCACAGACGCAGTGAATGTGTTGCATCATTGGTCCTATGACTCATAGTTTACGTGGTGTGATCAGGTCAGACCAGTTTAAAAGAAATTGAAGTTGACGCAGACAAATCTTTCTTTTATACATTTTGTACTTTTATAGAGTTTGAAAATGTCCTCATGAATGCTTTAATTTACACTTTGAGTATGTTTGACCAACTTTAAACCAGAGTTTAAGGTTTCTTAAAGCTGAGCTGCAGTTGGTAAAATGTAACTATAGGTGTTGGATTGTGAAGCTTTCTTCACATTTACAGAGAGGCTAATAACAAGATATAGGATGTCCCCTCTCGTTTTTTTCTGTTTCAGATATAAGGATTTACCTGATTATTCTTATACATTTTGTTCCACTAATTTCAGCGACTGCTCCCTAAACTCTCTGAACTGCTCCGAGATTAGCGTCTGCCACGTGGGAAGAACCATCGCTCACACGCCCCCCAACCAGGACGGCCGCGCCACACCGTCCCCAGAGCATGTTTCGACAGCGGACGGCGAGGAAATGCACAGCTTTGAAGACAACTACACTTCAGTTCCCAGAGAGATGCGCGGCAGCTTCACCCGCACGTTCTCCAACAGCGACGCCAGCCCTACGACTACAAACAATGCTAAGAACACAAAAGACACGGAGCAGGCGGACGATAACTTTAATTCATTCAACTATTGGAGATCTCCTTTACCAGATATAAGCGGGGAACTGGAGATGCTAAATTGTGATAAATCAGAGGAGGGGATGGAGCAGGAGGAAGAGGAGGAACCTGATTATCCCGATTCCAAGTCCAGCCCAGGCAAAGCTACCAGTGACCAGATCCAGAAGGTCTTGGACCGTTTGCAACCGCACATTGATGACCCTGATGTACAAGGTGGGTATACAGAGCCGGAATATGTAAGATTAGCTGGAAGCTTTTGTCAATGAATTGGAATGTCGACTGAGTTATGCATGTGAATTTATCTCCAGCTCAAGTCCAGGTGTTGTCAGCGGCTCTGAAGGCAGCCCAGCTCGACGACGACCCCACAGACGACGGCCTGACTGAACCAGAGCCAGAAGAGCAGCCTGAGGACGACATCGAGGGCCCGTCTGTGGAGAGCCAGTCTGTGGAGAGCCAGTCTGTGGAGAGCCAGTCTGTGGAGAGCCAGTCTGTGGAGAGCCAGTCTGTGGAGGTTCAGGTCGAGAGTGAACAGAGTCCCACAGAAGAGGAGCAAACGATGGAGCCTCCTTCAGCCTCAGAGTCCAACCCTGTCCAGGAGCAAGGGGACGAGGAGACGCAGACGGAGCCCTTGGAGGACCAGGAGGAGTCTCCTCCTGACTCGCCTATTCTAGTACGAGACTATGCACATCTGTGCAGCGTGTTAAGTTAGCTGTTGATTATTGAAATGTAAAAACTCAGTTTATCTAGTAAATCAGGACTGTGCGAGTGATTTTTTTTTTTTGAAGAGTAATGAGAAAATATAGCGTCTTTAAAGTGCGGTGCGCTCACTTTTTTGCTAATGTGTGTGTTTGTATTTGCCTCAGGAGTCTGAACTGATTGAGAGTGTGGAGGAAGATGATGAGGAGGAGGAGGAGGAGGGAAAGGAAGACTCTGCTCACAGCCCCATGTATGAGGATAAGCCCAAGATCCAGGTCAGTCAGCACCTCCGTCATACATCCCGTAAATATTAATCAGAACCTCGTAGTTGAGAGGGCACAGACTTTATTAAGTAACTTCTGCCGGTGCATCCTGTGTCCTCTTTGATCATCAAGCTCTTCAATCTCTCGCCCCCCTCTTCAGAATGTCATCCCCCAGCAGCTCTTGGATCAGTACCTCTCGATGACGGACCCGGCCCGGGCTCAGACGGTGGATACAGAAATAGCCAAACACTGTGCCTTCAGCCTGCCGGGGGTAGCGCTCACTCTGGGACGACAGAACTGGCACTGCCTCAAGGACACGTATGAAACCCTCGCTACCGATGTGCAGGTAGGCAGAGAAATGGGGAGATGGTTTGCGGTTTGATTCTAAAATGAGTGATTGAGCACATATAAGCACTCTTAAAGGGATAGTTTGAATTGTTTGAAGTGGTGTTGTAGGAGGTATCATCCATAGTCTGTGTATTATCGAGAAATTGGTCGGCACGCCCCTAGTTTTGGGATGTGCCTAAAAAAAGTTTAGTATTCAGTTTCTACTCGATACTAATTACTAACTACTAATATTTTTAACGTCTCAATTCATAATTAATCTGGAAAAGAAACTGTTTTTGTGGTACATATTTCAGTTTACAATGATTAAGACATGTGCTTTGAATGTAAATAATGTGCCAAAGTGCATTATAAAGCTTTAGAACTTGTTAATCAAAATATTTTCCCATTGGAACCCCTACCGAAACCACAAAGGACCCCCACATAACAAATCCCAATTCAAGCCCTGTAAATTACCGCCATGTCTGCAGTCAGACTCTACTGGGAAAAATCCAAACCAATTCATAATATTTGTGTGCATTTTTCCAAGCTTTGTGTGTGTGTGTGTGTGTGGGGGGGGGGGGGGGGGGGGTCTATTGAATTACTCTAAATTCAAATAAGCTTTATTGGCTTGAATGTTGTAGTTACATAGTTGCTAAATCACATGTTATTGAATAATTACATTTTACACAAGAAAACAAAATGGATAATCACAAGATAACACTTTTTAAACAGTACAATGATCGTACTGTTAAATAGATTGAATAATGGCTAATTCAGCTATTTTGTAGCTAATTTTATAAGTTGTTCCTGATTGGTGTGGTGCGGTGTTTCTGGACGTAAGATGCTGGCTTTGTGAAGAAATCGATCTCCTTTTTAGGAATACTGTGTGCATTTAGTGAGGACGTGAAGCTCTTCCTCATCGGCTTGTACATCACAGTGAGAACAGCAAAGTTCCCTCTGCGTCTGCTTGTTTCGATCAGTCTGTGGTCACTGAGTCAATGTTTTCTTCGGCTTTGTTACATCAACTATAGTGCTGATATATACGGGGAGAGTGTATAGCTGCGTTTTAGGGTTTTTTAAAGGTAATGAAGTGAGTGAGGGTCTTGTTTTTAAAGTGCTGCAAGAATTTCTCTCAGCCATGTTCGAAAGAAACCCATTCATAAAAACATGCATGTGTTTATGCCTCCACGCCGGTGAAAGCAGTGGCAGGAAGCGCTATATCTCGCGTTCTCCATCTGTCATATCACGTATGTCCCAGTCTCATGAACGCCACAGTCTCATGAACGCCTGGATGGAATTACTTCAAATATGGCACAAATATCTACTTGGATGTAAGGACGAATTGATTCGATGTTGGTGGTCAAAGGTCACTGTGACCACTATCCCTGTTGACAGACATGTTTTTGACCATAACTCAAGTTATTCATATGATAATTTCACAAGGTTAATGTTTGAATGGACGGTCCTATTGGTCAGGGGTTAGGCATAAACATGGTGTCAAAATGTAGAAAAGCGAGAGCCATATTTGAGTATGCGGTCTCTCATCCACCGCTGCTGCTGTAAACAAGCGCAGCGCGCTAGCTCGGCTAATAGCCAACTGTTACAATCGAGTGTAAGCTATTTTTTTTCAGTTGCCTCTAAGTGAAGGCTTTGAATGACTTAATGGTGTCTACAGTAAGCAGTGTTCAAGTGTCTGGGGATTTTATTGGGAAGGGTGGAACGGAAACAGTGAAGCGGTGATGTTGTTGTTGACATGGCTGGAGTCATAAAGTCGGTGCAGACTTACGGATCATCTGTATATGAGCAAAGTAACCCCTCGGTTACACCAGCTAAAACATCTGTCTGCATGTGGTCTTAACTGTTGGACTGGAGGAATGACTGATACTCAAACTTCATTCAGTAGTTTGATGTCAGAAAAATCATTTATTTTAATGACATTTTAGATTTGTTTCCGGTGAGACACCAATGAGCTTTTATCGTGTTCTGCTCTATAAGCCACATGTTATTTAAAAAATATGAAATTCAAAGACAACCAGGCTGACACAGCAGACCCCAGATTATCCTCATGCCATGCAGGCCTAGTTCAGTGATGTGCTCAGCTTGACTTGAGGAACAAAGCACTTGTTGTACGAATGCATTGGTCGATGAAGCACGAAAGAAAGGGAACCGTTGCTTCACTTCACGGCAGCAGAGACGGCGAGACAGACACTCAGTCACAGTGTTGATCATTACTCCATCACAGGCATGACAGCATTGCACTGTACAGTGGACTCAGACCAATCACAGGAGGAGTTGTTGTTTAACATGTCCTGCATTATCAGTATATAAAAATAAACTCACAAGTGGTTGTTTTCCGTTTTGAAAAGCAGCTTCTTTTTTCTACAAAGACACTTGCTTGTTCATGGCTTGTGTTTTATAATCTTTGTGTGCGTTTCTTTTCCCTCTCCTTCCCGATCCTCAGTGGAAGGTGCGGCGGACGCTGGCTTTCTCCATCCACGAGCTGGCGGTTATCCTGGGAGACCAGCTGACTGCAGCTGACCTGGTGCCCATCTTCAACGGCTTCCTCAAAGACCTGGACGAGGTCCGCATTGGCGTGCTCAAACACCTCTACGACTTCCTCAAGGTGAGATGATAGAATTTTTATATAATGCTGACTATGCAACTAACATTACAGCACAGTTTGAGTTCAGGACATTTACATTTCAGCAAATATATTCATGTAAGATGACAAAAAGGACTGTTTCGATTTAGTTTATGTTGGCAGTTGAAGTAAACCACAGTCTGCTTTACATTTGGTACCAGATAACTGAGCTGTCTTCTTGTTGCAGCTGCTGCACGCAGACAAGAGGAGAGAGTATCTCTACCAGCTGCAGGAGTTCATGGTGACGGACAACAGTCGCAACTGGAGATTCAGATATGAGCTGGCAGAGTACGTCTCCTTCTTCCTCTTCCAAGCGGAACATAATTACATTTAGGTTTTTACAGACTGACTTCCAATCAGTGCCTTGCTCGTAGATGGTATGGCGCGGCCGATCTTCTGTGCTCATCACACTGTACGCGTGTTAGATTTAATTCTACGGTGAATTTACTGTCTATCGCCTTGCCAGTTAATTTCCTCATTTGTATCTGTGACGTGATCTTAAAAATTGCAGTTAAATTCATTTTGGGCATTTGTTATATTGCACTTCTATTTCCAGGAGAGTGTACATGCTCTCTCTCTCTCTCCATCCAGGCAGTTGATCTTGATCATAGAGTTGTACAGCCACTACGACGTGTATGACTACCTCAGACAGATAGCACTCACACTCTGCTCTGACAAAGTCTCAGAGGTCAGGTGGATCTCGTACAAACTGGTAAGTGTGCAATGTTGATTTGTTTGTTTTTCCTTTGGCTGGTGGAAGGAATATCCAGTGAGAGGAAATATGTTAGAAACTTGAATGGGGAAAAAGGGGAAATGAGTCACACTGATGCAGGATGTTCAGTATGTGTTGTGGGTAAATGTGAGAAAGTAATGCTCGTCATATGACCAGACTCAAGGAAGTTACTGCGCCCCTCAAAGAAACTTGAGAACGGGATTGCGTTACCTTTTGGACGGAGTCGGGCTAGACGTTTCCCTGTTTCCAGACTTTTTGCTAAGCTAAGCTAACTGGCTTCATCTTCTCATTTAACTCAAATAAGCGTATTTCTTCAAATGTTCTTAACTATTCATTAATATGCTTTTTCAATCATTACAGCTACTGTCGACACTATTACATATTTTCATCTCCTATTGCTCCAATGTCTGCCTCTGAACTTAATTCTTAACCTCCTTAAACACACATTTGCATTTTGTTGCAGATTCACTGCGGTATTAAATCCCTATTGTTAAGTGAGTCATCACCTCTTTGTGTTGCCAGGTGGTGGAGATCCTCCAGAAGCTGTATGCATGTGGAGCCGATGACCTGGGCCTGAACTTCATCAACGAGCTCACCGTCAGGTTCTGCCACTGTCCCAAGTGGGTGGGGCGGCAGGCCTTCGCCTTCATCTGCCAGGTGTGTAACGCTCGTCTCACGTTACGTAGCCCAGGTGATGGATCAGCGTCTCCCGCGTTGTCTCTCTACCCGTTTATCGACAACATAGACAGCTGTGTACCCGTCTGATGGTTGTCTGAACTACAGAAATTACATTTCTCTCTTCTTCTGTGTTGGACCAGCTGTCTTTAACACCGGCCTGTCTGAGTGACTTTGTGTTTCTTCTTCTTCTTCGTGTTGTCTGCAGGCGATCGTAGAGGACTGCATGCCCATGGAGCAGTTTGGCCAGCACCTTTTACCCAGCCTGCTCAGCCTCTCCTCAGACCCGGTGGCCAATGTCCGCGTACTGGTGGCCAAGGCTCTACGACAGAGTGTCATGGAGAAAGGTACAGTGGAAATAAATGAATGGTTAATGTTGTCTTTTTAAGGATGAGGCTGATGCTACTCTGTATTTTTGTTAGTATCAATACATCTAAATGTGTTGGCTTGTCTTAATACGTTTCCAACTTTGCCTCAATTATTAGTCATTGAAGACGTAAAATACTTCACAAATATATATAGAATATTGCCTCTGCACATCCCAGAGCTCTCTCCTTGAACTAACTGTTGTGTTTCATGTCCAGCTTACTTCAAGGAGCCCGGCTGTGCCTACTCCGACGAGCTGGAGGAGACGGTGATGGCCCTGCAGTCCGACAAGGACCGGGACGTCCGCTTCTTTGCCAGCCTGGACCCTAACAAAGGCCTGTTGGACACAGCTCCCTTGATTTAGCCTCCAGCTCCCGAGTCCCATTACGGCCCCACCTGCCTGTCTACCTACCTGTCTGTCTGTCTGACGCACAGTCAGCGTAAGCTGCAACACCAGCACCTGACCAGATCCCCAACCACTCGCCTGCTGGGCAGACCTGCACCAACGACCACTTGGGAATCATGTCAGATGATCAGATTACAGTATGAGCATGTTAAAATGAAAAAACACACACACAACCCAGACTCTGGTTAGGCACTACATAGCGCACATCGCATTCACAACACAAGATGCATACTTCTCAGAGTTTTCAGAAAATGAGCAGGACTCAAGAGGTTTGCTGCACCACTTTGTGGGAGCCGGCGTATTCATGCCTGAACTTGTCCCCGCCCTCTTCCACACTAACATCGACTCAGTCCTTCCCCAATCACAGACTTGTAGAACTACGACGGGCTCTCTTCCTCCAAAGCTAATTGTAAGCTTGATTATAAAATTGCTGAATTGATTTTTTTTTTTTTCTTAATGCTTCTTTTTGTGCATTTCTTAACGAACAAGCGGGCGAGGCCTGCCTAACTGACGTGTGCACTAACTCAGGGGGACTCATCTGAACCTAAACAGCATTATTACCTTACACGATAAGCAGCAGCTCCTGGATTCCTGGTGAAAAAAGAAAAACCTCCAGCTGTCCGAGCAACAAAACCAGCCAACCCAAGTAGCTCTGCTGGTGTCTCTCGCCTCATTTCTTCTAAAATGCCTCTATTGTCTCAGATGTCTTTTGGCTCTGGGTTATCGGCCGTCTCCCTCTCTCTGCATCTCTCCACCCCGGTCTACATGGGCCACTGAAACCACTACTACCGCACAGAAGGAATAGTGATTCTGACACTCAGCGCAACTCTTGATTAAACCCATATCTCAATGTTTTTGAAAGAACACGGAATAAACTGTTGATCCCCTCTCCCCTTGTGTCTGTTACCAAAAACAACACGTCTTCCCCCAACGGCAGGAGCCAAATGAAATGCCTCTGTGTGGACACGATCGGCCGGTGTGGCGTTCTCGTAGAGGGACATCAGCGCTCCAAACAGGCTCCGAGTGTCCTCGATGGGCGACTCATAGGTTGGCTAAAACATCTTAACAAGGGCTCGTGATGAAGTGACGCAGGGCGACGTAAATCTCAGAAAGAAGAGGAAGAAAGGAAGCGCACTGTTGGATTATGCATGTGTACCCCCCCCCCCTCTCTCTCTTGTGTAGAGTCTGTTCCGATTCCTCAAGGTTGTCCTCCTGATATTGAATTATGTGACCATGGTAGCGTTCAGTGGATCTGACCAGTTGTACAGTAGGATATAGGAATGGCTGTGTGACGAGACAGCCGATCATTACTTCCCTGTCTTGGTGGAGTGACTTGAAGTGTGATGTGTCTCAACGTTTGGCGACTCTTTTGTACAGCTTGAACCTGTGGGAAACGGTTTGTGTGTTATGGAACAAAGGCCAGTTTTAGTCTGGTTTTTACCCATCGAGATGTGTGAATATTGGGAGCAGTCACCAAGTCACTTTTTGTAGTCTCCCGAGCTTGTGTGTTCTCTCCTGTTGTAAATGGTAACCCCCCCCCTTTTTTTTTTTTTTTTTTTGAACGTAGACATAACTTGAGAACTTAAGCTGATTGTGGTGTGTGCTGTGCATCTCAAGTCTTTCTTCCTTGGAAAGGAGAGCTCACTGCGGTAATGCCGGTGTCTACTCATCTCGTCTGTCTGCGATTTGTGTCCATCTCATTTTTTATGTAGTAGAACAGTTAATATATACATTTTATGAAAATTATTTTTCTTTTCAATTATGCACCACTGTTCAAAGATTTTATATCCTAACTTTACAAAATTTACAACCTTTGTAATATTTGGTTTCTTTTAAAAAGACATTTTATGTAATGTTATTTTTAGTATTCTGTAATTAAAATGATGATGAATGAATTGTGCTCACGTTTTGATTTGTAGTTCTGCGTTATTGAACACTGGTTGTCGGCTCCGATGTAGAAGGAAGCAGACGTTTGATAAAGAAACTGTTTTATTATTTAATCTGCATGTTTATGAATGTAAACAAAGTGAATGTTTGTATTGATGGGTTATGTTTTCAAACATTTGAATTACATACATAAGGTGATTTAGAGAAATTGACCAAATGCATTTCACGGTTTTACCCACGTTAATGTTCAGTTGTCCTTTCCTCTAGAACTGCAACAACTAGTGAAACCAGTAATACCTTTTGATAATACATGTGTGAGGGTTTGCTGCTTTTCTGTTTTGTATCATTTAGTTTAGAAATGATTTGTAAACTGAATATCTTTGGATTTTGGACTGTTGGTTTGACAAAACAAGATATTTGAAAGCTCAAGCTCTGGAAACTGAAACATTCTTCACATATAAAAAACGATTACTTGAAAAACGAATCTGCAGATTAATCAATAATTGAAGATTGTTGCCCTAATTGTCATCGTGGATTAATCGGTGTACAAAATATCAGGAAATATATAAAACATGTAGTTGCCAGAGCTCAAAGTGACCTCATCAAATGATTAGTTTTGTCCGACCAAGAAAACAAAACCCAGAGATCCATTTGTAAAAGTGGAACCAGCTCATGTTTGCCATTTTGCTTGAAAAATGACTTTTACAACACACCGTCATAATCATTGCAAGTTAATGTTTATAATCTAAAAATTAGACTTTTCAAATATTCTCCCCTTCCCCATGTTGATTTCTCTTCCTGGTCCTGCAGCAGCAGCAGATGGAAACTCTTGACGTCTCATCTCCTCTTGAAAAGAAGCAGTTTTCGGTCCCACGTAGTGCTGCCGAAGCTCCGGATGAGCTCCATGCCACAGTGTCCCTCCAGGTGCTCCCTGGCCTGCTCCGCTACGTCCCCCCGGATCGTCAGGGTCTTGAAGTGGTCAAAGTCTGAGCGGCCTAGCTTCCTCAGCCGCCGGGCTGCAGAGCGGTAGCACTTCCAGGGCTGTGCCTCCAGCAGGAGGTGCTGGCTAACGGAGGCCAGGCGAGAGAGCAGCTGCAGCAGGCCGGCGTCGCCGTGGTTCAGGTGGACCCACATGGTGACCGCCAGGCACAGACACAGGTGGAAGTGGGAGCAGCCGTGCTGGTCGAGGTAATGCTGCAGCCGGTCGGTGTCTTTAGTGACGTCCAGGGTGATGAAGGAGATGCTGCCGGGTAGAGGGTTGTTCTGCTGAGCCCTCTGAATGAGGATCTCGTCCAGGTCAAAGCCCAGGAGATGAACCTTCCTCTCCTCGGACTCCTCTTGGCACTCGGGCTCCTGGACCAGATGCTTGTAAAAGGCTACACTCAGTTCCTGTTATTCACAGGGAGAAAGAAAAGCGGGGACAGCTTTCACAACAAACAAATATACAGGTATATATTTGTGTTGTATTGACTGATTATTAACTTTAATTCAAAATTCTAAGATGTCATGCTTGACTGCCATATGTATCGCAGGCAAATGTGTACAGTACTTGCATCTTGCACTAAAAACTAGCAATTCCACAGTGTAAAAATACTGTTATAGTAAAAGTAAAAGCCCTGCATTCAAAATCTTACTTAAGTAAAAACATGAGTTTTCGCATCAAAATATACACAAAGTACTAAAAGTAAAATTATGCAGAATGGCCCATTTCAGAATAATATATCATTGGATTACAATTGGCGATGTGTAAAATGTGTCAGCGTCACTAAGGTTGCAGATGGGGCTAATTTCACCTACTTTATACACTGTCGGGTATCTTAATACATATTAATACATCATAACTTATTTGTTGATTATGTTTTGTATTGATCTAAAGTAACGTTAACTAAAGCTGTCAAACAAATGTAGTGGATTCAAGTACCCTTTCCTATGAAATATTACATTAGTGGAGTAGAAGTACCTCACTGCTTGAGTAAATGTAGTGATATTTTATTCATATTTAGTTATTTAACCGCTGAATGCGTATGTAATGAGTTATCACTGTATGTACTATTGTCGAAACGTGAGTAATGAATATCGAGGCTACTCCAGACCAAACAGTTAAAGATAATGCATCTTAAGCAGTATTTGATTGTTGAACGTCCCAGAGTCACTCACTCCTGAATTACACCCAACGTCCAGGATCAGGGTGGCGTGATGGCCGTCGCTGTGACCTAAATCCTGGAGTAATGTGGAGGGAATGAGGCGCAGACGGTTTTCCGGAGGGTTGAAGGTGTAATAGTTTATAAAGTTGCCATAAGGAGCGGCTCCTGGATCGTTTAGTTCATCGTCGGCTACGCTACTTATCGAACATGTTTCCATTGTAAGTAACGTGTGCGCCACCAAAATACATCCGGGTGGGAAACACGGGCTGCAGTCTAAGAGGGACGACTGTGTTCCTGGTTAGTTTGCGGTGATCACACCAACCTCTGTTTAGATTTGTTTCAGAAACCTACGTTACTTGAGTCAGACACATTGTCAATGTCAAATGAACTGTTATGTAAGTGTAAACAATTATAACTAATGTAGATTATTATTGATACATTGATATGGAAGACGTGTTTTAACGTTATAACTGGTGGCGAAGCTATGACATCTTTACAAAAATGTTATGAAACAATATACTGACTTTTTTTATATACGACATACGATCACTATTTATGATGTTTTCTAGATTTTTGTTTTCTAGATTTTGTTTTCCTAACTTTGAAAAACAAAATCAGACAAATAAATACATAGATAAAAATGTACTGAATTGTTATTTATTTAAATATTGGTATCAAATACCGGATCTGCATGTAGTTACCGATAGCTGATTCAGCTATTTAACACTACTTTGTTTTCCCAGAGATAATCAAAGGTAATAAAGACACATGTCTTCATGTGACAAGGCTTAGAAGAGGAAGGGAATGACTGGAGGGGTCAATTGGGAGCTTGAAACTGCTGATCTATTGTTGTAATGTAAATGCCTGATGCCCCCCCCCCCTGCTGTGTGCTGAGATGTTTAAGAGCAGGAGACAAACTGAACTCTTGGATCATCCTCTGCGGACTGTGTTGCAGTCAGTATGATGGTGAAGCCTTCTCTGCGCAGAGAATAAATACTTTAAAGACAAACTTCTTCTCTCAATGTTTCTTGTTTCAGTATTATAGGACTCACTCGGTACTATTGAATAGTTTTTCCACCACAAACTTGCCATCACGAACAGGATCCCTTGAAAGATCATCGGGAACCGACTGCAGATGGGGACTGATCATCCAGGAGGCTTCTCCTCCTGCCTCTGTGCCTCCACACATTCTGGAGAGGACCGTTCAGTTGATCCTGAGCATCTTCACTGGGATCCTAAAGGACCTGATTGAGTCCAGATAGACTTCTAAACATCCGGTGAGATACTGAAATTTGGAAGATTGACTCTGAAGGTTTGTTTTGGGTTTTTGGGGTTTTTTGTTCAATTAATGTCAAATTGGGATTTTAAAAGTGCACTGATTTTAGGAAATTGAATATTTTTGTTGTCAATATTCATATTAGCATTTAACATGTGTGGATATTTGTTGACATCTCATATAAATGCTGTTGTTCGTGAAAGGTTGGGTAGTGTTATGGAAGAATTTTACCTCACAACAAGAGAGAAGGCCAGAGCACATGTGACTGCCATGTGGCCGGCTTTGTGCCGTCGACACACACGCTGCGATAATAACGCTACCCAAACTGGTTTACAATTATAAGGAATTTAATTCCACTGATGTAAGTACATTTACAGTTATACATTGGAGTGTACACTCCTATGACATATTAAAACAATAAAACCCCATTTGCAAAAAACCTCGCTCGGCTCCTCCGGTGTAACACGTCTGTCCTCCGGGAGCCTCCAGATGAGAGTGAGCCAGGAAAAAAAGACTTTGAATTACCCCTCCCACATATTAATTCACGACTCCTCCCTTCCGTCTATCTCAATTTCTATTGGCTACCCACCCTCAGCTCTGCAGACGCCTGTCTTCACATCTGTCTCTCCTGAGCAGCTAATCCATTCAATGATTGTCAGTTATTGCTTAATCCCATCTATAATACTCCTTCAAAATAAAAGCTACACTTCTGCACTTGGCAGAAGTTTCATGCTTCTGCATGTATGTTTATGCTTATGTTTATCTTAATTATGCATTCTCAAAACCCTTATGATTATGACTAACTATGAATTATTAATTATGAATTATTAAACACTTTTATTATATCTACTAACTACAGTTTTTTACTCAAATTTCTTACAATTCCCCCCTAACTCACAGTTCACTGTGAGTTAGCTACTCAAATGTAGTTAGTTATTCAAATGTCCCTGGAGACCTCCCCCCTACTCAATCCAGGGAAAGGCTCCCTATCTATCTAAACAGAGGCAAAGAATTCATGCACACAGATATCATTTCAAGTATTTCTGTTCAGTTCGTTTCAAGATAGAGTGCGTTGAGAGTCACTGCCTTCCACGTCTTGGGGCTGGCAGGATCAGGATACACCCTGTAGGCTAGAGAACACATACTGAGAAGCCTTGACTGTTCTTTTACACGTGACAAAATTACATTTCTTAATCTTTACACCCTAAAATCCCTTTATAACCCAATTAAACAAAAAATTTAATCTCCAAATACTCATCCAAAACAATCCGTCTATTTTCCAAACTTCCAACATCTCACTGGATGTTTTAGAAGTCCATCTGGATGGTCAGGAACCGCTCGTGAAGTCCCTCTGGTGGCCTCATCTAGACTGTGGCCATCAGAAGCTCCAATTCGTCCTCATCCTCGTCACATAACTGGTTGCCTGGACTGGTGTCTGGCTCATCGGTGAAACAATAAACCCCTGTAGAGGTCCACGGATGCACGGGAACCCCCATCCACAGACAACTAGGCGGTCTATGATGACAGCACACAGAATAATTACGATTGCCAAAAATGTATGTTTTCACTGGCTAAGCATACTTCCCAACCAGTCGGTGAACGGATTCGTGACACCAGAGTTGTCTGCTAGCTCTTGGCTGAGTGCTGTCAGTCCCTCCAGAGCCCTGGTCACCGATCCATCAGGAGCTGTGTTATTTGGAATGAAAGTGCAGCACGCAGACCCAAACATCTGGCACACGCCACTTTTCTCTGCTAAATCATCTCTAATGCCATTCTGTTCTGCAAGGTCATTAAACTAGTCTTCGCCGGCTGTGCATGCAGTCCTGATATGGCGTCACTGGTGAAGTTTACTAAACGCTGTTGGTTATAGTAAATGTAGTTGATCCAATCGACATTTTTATTAATCATCACCCTCTGAGAGAAAACAGATTCTAAATCTGCTGCTATTTGATTTCTGGCTTGAAAATCATTAGACACCCCCCTTGGCAGTCTTATGACATCTTATGTACACTTGGTCATCAAAGGCCCCCTTCGGGCCGCCGGCATCTCTTTTGGATCTTCTGTTAGCATGTGGGCGTGGAGAGATGAGTTCTCCATAAGTTGCATCAGTGACAGGCAAGATATAGGTGACTGTTGCTACAATTTGCTTTAATACTACCTACATTGGGCCCCATAGCTGTATCTGAGACTATACAATCAAATGGACCCTCTGTAACCTTGAACAGAGGTGGGGTATTATATTATACAGGTGGGTAATCTCAGTGTAGCCTCTGACAAGTGTGTTGGAGGGGCAAAGTGTCATCAGTAAACAGAGTTAAAATACAACTAATTCAGGACTTAGGAGTCTGAATCTTGAAGGAACTGGTGTTGCTAGGGGTCTAGATCCTAAACCCACAATACAATCTGTACTACTGGCTTGAAGCCGTATATTGTACCCACCATAAATTCCCATCTGCCATTCCAGTTTCCACCCCTTACCTCATTCTCTGCGTCAGTCGTATGTCGAACCTGGTCTTTTACAGGCTTAACAATAATCCTAATGAGCCCTTGTGGGGCAGGACTATCAGTAGCCTTTCCCTGTACTACGTAAAGTCCTCCGTCAGTCAATTTTGGTAAGTCTTAAAGGATTACATCTACCCACCCCCTTTGTACACATCACAGGCATAATATGATAACAGCTTCCCATACTTATGTGTGGCAGGCCCACACTCGTCAGTTATGATGCACACGGTTTTGGTCATCCACCCGCAGGCGTGTTCATACTTGGGACTGGAAACTTCTTCACAGAAGTCAAACTGGACCGTTGATGTTGTACCTTCTTTGAACATAAGAGTGAGAGTTACATTTTCATAGGTGAGTGTCGTCGGAGAAGCCTCTCTACGTGGTCTAAGATCGGTTTGATTAGCTACTGAGGCTAAATGTCGAATCCTGATGTAGTCATGCATGTGATCTGGTTCCTGTCTGTGGTTAATTCCACATACTAAGAGGGAAGCTACTGAAATCAGGAAGAAAGCAACTACAGACTTCCATAACCTACTGAAGCTAGAGTCTCCCAATGGAAGGCCTCGCTTAAACTGTGGGGGAAACGTCATTGTCAGTACTGTCTAAACCCTCTTTTGAGGTGTCTTTAACTTCAAATTTTCCTGTCTGATGTTCACTCCTGTCTCTGCGAGTGTCACACTCGTTACCTTCGCTGCTGCACAGTGAGTGAGGTTGCCAATACTACCTCCCATGGACCGGTCCACCTTGGTTCACTCCACCTGCGCTCATGGACTCTTATCCACACCAGACTGCCTGGTGACACATCAGCCTGCTTCCTTTCGTCAGCTGCTGCTTCTGCGTTTGTCACCTGAGGAAACAACACTCGGCTCATGTTAGTTAGAGCTCCCGTATATTTCTCAATTTCTAGAGTTAGCAAGTCTAGTTGTGGTTTATCATGACGTTATTAAATCTCAAAATTTGTGAGTAGCACCTTTACTGAAAACGATTCTAAATGTGGATCTACAAAAAATGTTTGACACCTTACCATAAATGTTTGACACCTTACCATATCCCCCTTCACCTCGATATCTCTGCTGTAAGGGATCACATGGCAACCATCTATGTATCTTGGCTATACCCTGAACCTCCCCATGGTCCTGGTGACAGCATGGGCATCTGTTGATGTCTCATGGGAGGAGGTCCAGCTGGACCTGGTCGTAGGTGCTGCTGATGTTGTGGTGGGAACGGAGCATGTTGTGGTGCTGCACTGATCTGTCTTCCTCTCCTTTTATGTGGACAATCCCTCACCCAATGACCCTCTCTCCCACATACGTAGCACTTCCCTCTACCTACAGGTCTTTCATAACCTCCTCTGTAGTTACCTCTCCCTCTGTTAGATGCGCGTGCACGTCCTCTGCCTCTGTAATGTGGTGGAGGTTGGTAGTACACCACTGTGTGGGCTGGTACTGCTGGATTTGGTTGGTATGAGGTCGGGGGTGCAGCTGGATATTGGGGCTGTTGTGGGGCCTGAGCCTTGGCTACGGCCATCTGTTTCTTGGCCAGATGTTTTCTAGTTATTTCTCTGTCGGCCGCCGCTATTTGAAGTTTCAGCAGCCGCCGCGTCATTCTCTCCAGATCTTCCTGTCCTCTTGTCTCCTCAGTTAGATGTCTCTGGTTGTAGTGAGTTAGGTGTTCCCTCCACATGGCATCTTCCATGTTGCTCAAGCCTACCACTCCTCCCAGCGCTGTCTGTACTGGTAGGGGCAGGCCCTTCTGCACAGTGTGTCGCCATACTACAGTGGTGGCTTCATTGCCGTCATGTCTCCCCCCTGTGGCCTCATGCCACTCTTCTTCAGCTCTTTTTAGATACCGATGCAGCTCTTCTTCTGGTTTTAGCTTCAATCCACTGAGGGAAGTCATGTTTGGCTTCGTGGGCCAGATGCTTCTCATAGTTTCCCAGTAGATTCCTCGGAAGTTGTCGAATGGGGTCTGGTCCACTCTGCGGGCCGTTCCCGTTCCTGCTTCTAGGGCATTTAACTTAATTGTCCCCTCTGTGCGGATAATCATGGCCCGTATGTCTCCCAGTGCCAATTTATCCGCTGCCGTGAGTTTTTCAAAGAGACGGATCCAAGGGCTGGCTCCTCCTCCCAGCGGTGGCAGTGCCTTCTCCAGTGTGTCCATGTCTCGATGTCCCCATGGCACATACTCCGCTTGTCCGTTGTATTTCACCAGCAAGGGGTACTGTTGGGTCTGGGCTAATGGTGGCATCTCACCTTTTACAGGATAAAGACGTTCTCGACAGCGTTCTGGTGCCTTCCTTTTCCTGTTGAACCGTCTGGGAAGTGGACAACCTCCGGCTGCTCCACTTACCTCTTCTCTTCTGTCCTCATCAGTGTCGTCAAGGGTGTCATCATCACTTGTGGCTGCTCTCTGTCTGTTTCTGGGTTTTGGGAACACATAACCGTCTGTCTTATACTCACCACTCCCCATCTTCCACTCCCGTTTTATCTTGTTTCCTCTGCACCCCATTTGACCTGCTTCGTCCTGGCAGCCCCCTGGAGTCTCCACGTCCATGTCCCCCCTTTATTCTGTACACAGGTGCCCGGAACTGCGTTGTTCCCTCTGTGCTGTATGGCGTGTGGCCGCTGACTCCAAAACTGGGATCCGCTGCTCCACTTCCCAGATCTGGACCCACTCAGCCACGCACCTTGACTAAAACGAACACAGAACTGCCAAAAGTTCAGCAGTAAATGTTAGCATACGTCTGTAGTGTAAGAGAGGTCAACGATCTCTCAAATATGTTGCGCCGTCTGTGTCAAAATTGATTCTTAGGAACTGTGTAAATTAGTAAATGTACCAAAATTAGTCAATACTGGATATGTGAAGGAATCTCAAATCCAAAATTGAAGCTAGAATTCCGAAATCAAACTCAACATCTAAATCAGAATCACAATCACAATCCAGTTCCAAATCAGAATTCGAAAGGTTTAAAATTGGAAGTAAAATGAAATTAAAAAACAATGAATAATTAATCAATTAAATATTAAATTCAACTTTAAAAATCAATAACTGTGTTCAAAGATATTCAATCAGAAATACCAATGTAAGTCAAACTGTTGAACTGCACTTACACTCTGGTCTGCACAATACTGAGTCACAATTAAGTTCAAGAATTGAAGAAACACAACTGAAACCATTAATCTTTGTTAAAATGCTGAACTAAAACCAAAGTCAACGACTAAAGTTATAATGCTTAATTAAAACTAAGGTCAGGATATGAGCTCACAGCTCTTAGACAATGAATCTCTGAAAATTCAGATTCTAAACACTTCTTTACGGTTACCTGCAGTTAGTCCTTCTTCTGTTTAATTGTTTTTAAATCTCCTTTTCTTTTGCCTTATGTTCTGATGCTTTTAATGGTTTTATGTGAAGCACTTTGAAATGTGCTATATAAATAAACTTGCCTTGCCGTCTGCGCCGAACCGGAAGTTGTTCTGCGCCAAACCGGAAGTTGTCATGAAACCGGCTTTTTTACAGATATGCTATCCGCAATGCTAACGAAAAAACGGAGCTTCTGATAAAGCGTACGCACACACAAGTATCACCAAAATCCCACACTTTAATTCCACTCATACGCCTTCTGTCTCCTCTCTCAATCCAGCCGTTATTTTATTTTATAAGCACTTATTTTACATACAGGGTCCCGCAACGCCGGAGCTACACGTAGCTAGCGTTAGCTCCTCACAGCGCGGTCATGCAATATCAATCATTTTAAACGTATTTCCACGCTGCTAAAACACAGACTAGTCACACGTATTATTGGACTTATTTAGTCATCATTTTAAACGTATTTCCACGCTGCTAAAACACAGACTAGTCACACGTATTATCGGACTTATCGTCCGGTTTTTTCCTTAAACCCTCTGGTTTAACCAGACCCTACGATCGTCGTATATAACCCTTCACCCAGTGTGTTCTCACAATCGTATCGCCAACACGGCAACCACGCACATGACAAGACACAATTGTTACCGGACTTATTTATCTTTTACCCACCCGAACGTCCTTTAATATCTTGCATTCAAAAGCCTCCCAGCACCCCGCGGCAATCTTACCTTTTGCAGACTCGATTCCCGGCAGCAGTGCCTGGTTGCTTCCAAAGCTACCGAAGCTGTCCTGGCTCACCAGCTCCTTCTTGTCAGTGTATTTATTCCATTTTGAACCACACCATCCAAAACTCAAACTCTAGGTAAGGCCGGCGAGGTAATCCGCGGACATCGGGCTCTTACCTATACCGAGCAGTGTTGGTCCGCCACTCCCAAAGAACACGCAGTTCGGCCTATCAGGGCTGCCGCCCATCAACGCTTATCGATTCAGCGCTCCCAGTCCTCGCAGTTTACCAAACGCTCTGAATCTCAGTATTCACTGAACTAGTCCCCTCTCTTCAGACTGCAAATCATAGCTTACCTCAGTGGAACACGAGGCCTCCCTCGTGGAACATGGCCACCGGCAACGTAGCGTTAGCCGTTAGCAGCGCTTAGCCAAGCAGAGATTCCCCTAAGGTTCCTAATAGCTAACTCACAGATTTCATGAAACGGCTCTGCCGACCGATATTGTGGGCCCAGGATTGTCTGCTTGACTAATGCCGCCGTCAGCACACACAGCGAGGCCGGCAAGACTGTCCCATCTGGGGTTCGCCAAATTTGTTATGGAAGAATTTTACCTCACAACAAGAGAGAAGGCCAGAGCACATGTGACTGCCATGTGGCCGGCTTTGTGCCGTCGACACACACGCTGCGATAATAACGCTACCCAAACTGGTTTACAATTATAAGGAATTTAATTCCACTGATGTAAGTACATTTACAGTTATACATTGGAGTGTACACTCCTATGACATATTAAAACAATAAAACCCCATTTGCAAAAAACCTCGCTCGGCTCCTCCGGTGTAACACGTCTGTCCTCCGGGAGCCTCCAGATGAGAGTGAGCCAGGAAAAAAAGACTTTGAATTACCCCTCCCACATATTAATTCACGACTCCTCCCTTCCGTCTATCTCAATTTCTATTGGCTACCCACCCTCAGCTCTGCAGACGCCTGTCTTCACATCTGTCTCTCCTGAGCAGCTAATCCATTCAATGATTGTCAGTTATTGCTTAATCCCATCTATAATACTCCTTCAAAATAAAAGCTACACTTCTGCACTTGGCAGAAGTTTCATGCTTCTGCATGTATGTTTATGCTTATGTTTATCTTAATTATGCATTCTCAAAACCCTTATGATTATGACTAACTATGAATTATTAATTATGAATTATTAAACACTTTTATTATATCTACTAACTACAGTTTTTTACTCAAATTTCTTACAGTAGATACGGCAGATACACCAGAAGTGGACGAGGACCATGAACAGTCATTGCCCACGTGAGCGTTGAAGTCCCCCAGGAGAACTATGGAGTCGGTAGGCGGCGCCCTTTCCAGGACCCCTCCCACCGACTCCAAGAAGGCCGGATACTCCGAACTGCTGTTTGGTGCATAAGCACAAACCACAGTCAGAGCCTTGCTCCCCGCAACCCGTAGGCGCATGGAGGCGACCCTCTCGTTCTCCGGGGAGAACTCCAACACAGTGGCGCTCAGCCGGGAGCTCGTGAGTATCCCCACTCCCGCCCGGCGCCTCTCACCCTGGGCAACTCCGGAAAAGGACAAAGTCCAACCCCTCCCCAGGAACTTTGTTCCAGGGCCAACGCTGTGTGTGGAGGTGAGTCCAACTATATCTAGCTGGTATCGCTCCACCTCCTGCACCAGCTCCGGCTCTTTCCCCGCCAGCGAGGTGACGTTCCACGTCCCTAGAGCTACTCTATGCTGCCGTCGATCGGCATGCCCAGGCCTCCCGCCTGACCCGCCTCCCGGTCTGCATTGCACCCGACCCCGATGCTTGTCCCTGCGGGTGGTGGGTCCACAGGGTGGCTGCTCCATGCTGTTTATTCGGGCTGAGCATTCTGATGACATCACGAATTCTATCCATGGAGTCCTCCATGGCTTCGTTACTATGGATACCAGATTGAATGTTTATCTTTGAATTTATGAATGTAATGATTTCTCATGATCCTTAAAATATGGAAAATAAATGAAACTATATGTAACCATATATAGATATAAAAAATATAAATCCTCTTAAAATACTGATATAAATGATCGTGTCATGTTTTATGTAGTGGGGCAGATAGTAGATTAATCGTGCAATTTATGATACAAGCATGAAATTTGGTGGAGTTGTTCTGCAGAGGTATCTGGTTAAACCTGCCTGATTGGCCATTCAAAACCAAACCGCACATCTAACAGGGTTTTGTGAGCATCTTTAACTTCTCACTGACATTTTAAAATGAAAGAACGCTAAATTTATAGACACACAAATGATAAAAAATAACATTTGCAGTCCAATTGTAATCCATACAGGAATATTAGATTAGAGTCTTCATTGTGTAGAGGTAAAAAACAATCAGTCAGACATGTACATTTTACATATCCTTTATTATAACATAAGAACATACAGAAAAATAGGTGGGTGCTCCATGCTGTTTATTCGGGCTGAGCCCGACCGGGCCCCATGGGCGAAGGCCCGGCCACCAGACACTCGCCTACGAGCTACCGTCCTGGGTCTGGCTCCGGGAGGGTGCCCCGGTTTCCCTGGTCCGGGCGAGGTGGCTGAAGTCCGTGGGCTACTTCTCATAAGGGTCGTTTTGAACCGCTCTTAGTCTGGGCTCTCCCCTGAAACCTGTTTGCCATGGGAGACCCTACCAGGGGCTAATGCCCCGGACAACATAGCTCCCAGGATCACTGAGCCACGCAAACTCCTCCACCACGTTAAGGTGGCGATTCACGGAGGAGGTGGATCAGTGTGTCAGTGTGTCTGTGTGTCTGTGTCAGTGTGTCTGTGTGCGTGTCTGTGTCAGTGTGTCTGTGTGTCTGTGTCAGTGTGTCTGTGTGCGTGTGTCTGTGTCTGTGTGTCTGTGTGTGTGTGTGTGTGTGTGCGGGGGGGAGGGGGGGGGGGGATAGGGTAGAAGTGTGTGTCTGTGTCTGTGTGTCTGTGTATGTGTGTGTATGTGCGTCAGTGTTTTACTGTCTGTT
Organism: Melanostigma gelatinosum; assembly: GCF_949748355.1. NCBI lineage: Eukaryota > Metazoa > Chordata > Actinopteri > Perciformes > Zoarcidae > Melanostigma > Melanostigma gelatinosum. Next base: position 21,036,238 of record NC_136636.1, on the reverse strand, counting down.
TTGACAGTAGGGAGCCGGGCATTAGAAGAATTTGAACCATTTTTTCTTCTTCTGCTTGTTCTTTATCTGGCTCTGAAGATCTTTTTCAGTGGCCTGAAGATCTTCGGTGGCCTGAAGGAGGGAAGACTTCTCCTGATGCCAAAGAAAACGTTCAGTTTCTGACAGATCTTCTGTCTTTTTCCGGGCTGCTTTGATCCGGTTTATCTCAGTTCTCTGTTCCTCCAGCTGGGCTTGGGACACCTGGTTTATTTTGACGATGGAAGATTTCTCCTCTTGCCACAGTAGGTGTCTGTTCTTCAGCTCATTCTCAGCCTTGAGAAAGGCTGCCTTGAGCTTACTATTGACATCCAACTGTTCGTCAACTGTAGCTTGACAGAGATTCTTAAGTGTCTCCATCTCCTCCTTGGTGGTAGTTTGAACGTGACGCTCAGTGTCCAGCAGGTCCTGTGTTACTTTCAGAGCTGCTGCGATCCTGTTAGTCTCCGCTCTCTGTTCTTCCATCTGGGCTTCATGGAAAGCCTGGGCTTTTTCCAGCGTCTGTTTTGCTGCTTGCTGGTCATGTGCTCGATAGGAAGTGATGAGACGCCCCTGTGATTGAAGATATTCACGGGCTTTTTGCTGGCGTGCTTTGAGGGAGGACCTCTCCTCTTGCCATTGTAGATTCCCATTTTTCAGCTCCCTTTCGGCCTTATGAAGAGCCTCCTTGAGCTTACTGCGGAAACATAACTGTTTATCAAGAGTAGCCTCACAGCGGTGCAGCTGCTCCTGGGTGGTAGTTTGAACACGACGCTCAATGTCCAGCAGGTACTGTGTTTCCTCCAGAGCTGCTGCGATCCTCTTTGTCTCCGCTCTCTGTTCATCTAGCTGGGCTTGATAGGAAGCCTTGGCTTGAGACAAAGCCTCAGCTTGATAGAGAGACTTCTCCTTTTGCCATGGTAGTTGACCATTTGTCAGCTCCTGCCTGGCCTTGTCAAGATCCTCTATGAGCTTACTGCTGACATCAAATTGTTCATCAAGAGTAGCCTGACAGAGGTACAGGTCCTCCTTGGTGGTAGTTTGAATGAGACACTCAGTCTCCAGCAGGTCCTGTGTTTTTTCCAGAGCTGCTGCGATCCTGCTTGTCTCCGCTCTCTGTTCGGCCATCTGGGCTTTATAGAAAGCCTTGGCTTGACAGAAAGCCTTGGCGTGATAGAGAGACTTCTCCTTTTGCCATTGTAGTTGACCATTTGTCAGCTCCTGCCTGGCCTTGTCAAGAGCCTCCTTGAGCTGAAATACCTCCATCTCCTCCTTGGTGGTAGTTTTAGGTGGTAGTTGGTGGTAGTTAGTGGCAGTTTTAGGCTGACGCTCAGACTCCAGCTTCTTATGATGATCCTTCACCAACTGTTTGTTTCTTCTCATTTGTTCCATTGCAATTGTCAAATTGTTTCTGAACCAACTTGATGAGTGCTGTGAAAACTGTGAGAGTGTGAGAGTTTTCAATGTAACTGTCAAGTGTGACTGTTAATGTCTGCTCTCAAATGTGTGAAGGTGTGTGAGGGACAAACTGGCATAACACCAAAGCCACAGAATATCGTGATGTGTATTCTGATGATGAATTCAGGAATTCAATGACATCACGAATTCAATGACATCACGAATTCTATCCATGGCATGGTTACTATGGATACCAGATTGAATGTTTATCTTTGAATTTATGAATATAATGATTTCTCATGATCCTTAAAATATGGCAAAGAAATGAAACTATATGTAACCATATATATATATATAAAAAATAAAAAATATAAATCCTCTTAAAATACTGATATAAATGATCGTGTAATGTTTTATGTAGTGGGGCAGATAGTAGATTAATCGTGCAATTTATGATACAAGCATGACATTTGGTGGAGTTGTTCTGCAGAGGTATCTGGTTAAACCTGCCTGATTGGCCATTAAAAAATCCAAGATGGCCGCTAATTGGGCCTCCCGAAAATTTGTTTTCTTAATAAAACTTTGTATTTTCCCGATTTGAATGATCTTGGTGTCTATTTGTAGGTAATACAAGATGCTTTAATAATTACCCACAACTATAACACTGGAATAATGAATGTGCTGATGTCATTGGACATTTAGTGGAAAAATTAACGAATATATGTGTCGATTAATAATTCAACTCTTTTATTAAAATCATTTCCTTCAACTATGTTCAAATTGAACATGACAAGAATATGATGTCAAACTGGACAAAACAAACTGTATGGCACTGGACACTTAATTCATCTAACAATAATACATTTGATATTAAAGATAAATGTGTAACTTATAGCACATTCCCAGACTAGTCTAGTCAGCATGGACGGTACAAAAGTTGTAACTCATTCAATAAATGAAACAACTGTACTTCACATTTTCAACATTGTAAAAGATGCTACATTTTCATGTAAGATCGACAATATTATTCTAAACACGAAATCAAAGCAGCTAAATTCACATGTACAACATTATAAGACTAGTTGCTAGGATATATCTGCACCGTTGGAAAGTAGTTGAGATTCTTTATGGAGATTATAACTATACATAACATATGAAACATTGCTAGACTAGTCAATTTGGACGGAAACTAATTATCTTACAGCACTAGATTCTGAACTGATATGAAAATCAACAATTTTGCAGTTGCCATGAAGTGATTATAACCAATTGTAACAAACATTCTTTTTTGGTTTTATCATTTTTCAGTTCTTTAAATGCAATTTTACTTCCAATTGCTGAGGACTTAGCCTCAAACTAATATGTCGCACCATTTGTAGGTGCATTAATGTCAATGTCACTGTTCAGGGGGTATCATTTCGATCTGAATGTCTGCAGTAACTCCGCACAAAGGTACGGTCATCGGGCACATTCGTCTTCCAACTGCTACTGCTCACATATGCAGCTGCAGAGTGCTGTCCATGGAAGTCCCAACTGAAAGCACTTGCACCTCCCATGGCTACTTTTCTTCCAGGAACACTTGGCCAGTTCCTGACAGCTGGCTGCGATGGGGGATAACGTCGACCAACATACCTGCCATTTCTCTCCTTTCTGTGTCCAACCCCAATCAGTAGGACTGCCGATGTCTGGCCTGGAGATAGTTGTCTGGCCCCAGATGATCCCAGCCTGATAAGCAGCACGCTTTGCATGTTCTCTCAGGGCTGCCTGAGTTGGTGGAATCGAGTTGTGGGGCCTTTGTTTGCAGGCAAAGATATCCAGTCTTGCTTCATCCACACCAGTAACTGCACTTGATCTATCGTACATGAGGACAACAAATCTCTCTAACTGTTGCAGGTCCAGGTCACTCATTGATGTTGGATGCTGGCTGAGATTGGTCAAGGTTTCAGAAACTTCATCACAAATGTTCCAAGTCTGCCATGCTGTCTTCTTCCCTTTCCCATGAAATGCAGACGCAATGTGTGACAGGAAATGTGGTTGTGCTAGTACATTTCTACTGTGATTTAGTTTGTGTGCCTTACTCACTAGCACAACTATGTGACATATGATTGTAAACTAGGAGAGTGGTAACAGGACCATATGGGTTATCTCTGCCTTTGCTTTGATAAGGGGAAGTAACCAAATGGGAGTTGCAGTTTAACCAGAGAATGTTGAATGTGAAGATTCCCAGAGATAGTCAAAGGTAATAAAGACACATGTCTTGATGTGACAAGGCTCAGAAGAGGAAGGGAATGACTGGAGGGGTCAATTGGGAGCTTGAAACTGCTGATCTATTGTTGTAATGTAAATGCCTGATGCCCCCCCCCCCTGCTGTGTGCTGAGATGTTTAAGAGCAGGAGACAAACTGAACTCTTGGATCATCCTCTGCGGACTGTGTTGCAGTCAGTATGATGGTGAAGCCTTCTCTGCGCAGAGAATAAATACTTTAAAGACAAACTTCTTCTCTCAATGTTTCTTGTTTCAGTATTATAGGACTCACTCGGTACTATTGAATAGTTTTTCCACCACAAACTTGCCATCACGAACAGGATCCCTTGAAAGATCATCGGGAACCGACTGCAGATGGGGACTGATCATCCAGGAGGCTTCTCCTCCTGCCTCTGTGCCTCCACACATTCTGGAGAGGACCGTTCAGTTGATCCTGAGCATCTTCACTGGGATCCTAAAGGACCTGATTGAGTCCAGATAGACTTCTAAACATCCGGTGAGATACTGAAATTTGGAAGATTGACTCTGAAGGTTTGTTTTGGGTTTTTGGGGTTTTTTGTTCAATTAATGTCAAATTGGGATTTTAAAAGTGCACTGATTTTAGGAAATTGAATATTTTTGTTGTCAATATTCATATTAGCATTTAACATGTGTGGATATTTGTTGACATCTCATATAAATGCTGTTGTTCGTGAAAGGTTGGGTAGATACGGCAGATACACCAGAAGTGGACGAGGACCATGAACAGTCATTGCCCACGTGAGCGTTGAAGTCCCCCAGGAGAACTATGGAGTCGGTAGGCGGCGCCCTTTCCAGGACCCCTCCCACCGACTCCAAGAAGGCCGGATACTCCGAACTGCTGTTTGGTGCATAAGCACAAACCACAGTCAGAGCCTTGCTCCCCGCAACCCGTAGGCGCATGGAGGCGACCCTCTCGTTCTCCGGGGAGAACTCCAACACAGTGGCGCTCAGCCGGGAGCTCGTGAGTATCCCCACTCCCGCCCGGCGCCTCTCACCCTGGGCAACTCCGGAAAAGGACAAAGTCCAACCCCTCTCCAGGAACTTGGTTCCAGGGCCAACGCTGTGTGTGGAGGTGAGTCCAACTATATCTAGCTGGTATCACTCCACCTCCTGCACCAGCTCCGGCTCTTTCCCCGCCAGCGAGGTGACGTTCCACGTCCCTAGAGCTAGTCTATGCTGCCGGCGATCGGCATGCCCAGGCCTCCCGCCTGACCCGCCTCCCGGTCTGCATTGCACCCGACCCCGATGCTTGTCCCTGCGGGTGGTGGGTCCACAGGGTGACTGCTCCATGCTGTTTATTCGGGCTGAGCATTCTGATGACATCACGAATTCTATCCATGGAGTCTTCCATGGCTTCGTTACTATGGATACCAGATTGAATGTTTATCTTTGAATTTATGAATGTAATGATTTCTCATGATCCTTAAAATATGGAAAAGAAATTCAACTATATGTAACCATATATAGATATAAAAAATATAAATCCTCTTAAAATACTGATATAAATGATCGTGTCATGTTTTATGTAGTGGGGCAGATAGTAGATTAATCGTGCAATTTATGATACAAGCATGAAATTTGGTGGAGTTGTTCTGCAGAGGTATCTGGTTAAACCTGCCTGATTGGCCATTCAAAACCAAACCGCACATCTAACAGGGTTTTGTGAGCATCTTTAACTTCTCACTGACATTTTAAAATGAAAGAACGCTAAATTTATAGACACACAAATGATAAAAAATAACATTTGCAGTCCAATTGTAATCCATACAGGAATATTAGATTAGAGTCTTCATTGTGTAGAGGTAAAAAACAATCAGTCAGACATGTACATTTTACATATCCTTTATTATAACATAAGAACATACAGAAAAATAGGTGGGTGCTCCATGCTGTTTATTCGGGCTGAGCCCGACCGGGCCCCATGGGCGAAGGCCCGGCCACCAGACACTCGCCTACGAGCTACCGTCCTGGGTCTGGCTCCGGGAGGGTGCCCCGGTTTCCCTGGTCCGGGCGAGGTGGCTGAAGTCCGTGGGCTACTTCTCATAAGGGTCGTTTTGAACCGCTCTTAGTCTGGGCTCTCCCCTGAAACCTGTTTGCCATGGGAGACCCTACCAGGGGCTAATGCCCCGGACAACATAGCTCCCAGGATCACTGAGCCACGCAAACTCCTCCACCACGTTAAGGTGGCGATTCACGGAGGAGGTGGATCAGTGTGTCAGTGTGTCTGTGTGTCTGTGTCAGTGTGTCTGTGTGCGTGTCTGTGTCAGTGTGTCTGTGTGTCTGTGTCAGTGTGTCTGTGTGCGTGTGTCTGTGTCTGTGTGTCTGTGTGTGTGTGTGTGTGTGTGCGGGGGGGAGGGGGGGGGGGATAGGGTAGAAGTGTGTGTCTGTGTCTGTGTGTCTGTGTATGTGTGTGTATGTGCGTCAGTGTTTTACTGTCTGTTTTGACAGTAGGGAGCCGGGCATTAGAAGAATTTGAACCATTTTTTCTTCTTCTGCTTGTTCTTTATCTGGCTCTGAAGATCTTTTTCAGTGGCCTGAAGATCTTCGGTGGCCTGAAGGAGGGAAGACTTCTCCTGATGCCAAAGAAAACGTTCAGTTTCTGACAGATCTTCTGTCTTTTTCCGGGCTGCTTTGATCCGGTTTATCTCAGTTCTCTGTTCCTCCAGCTGGGCTTGGGACACCTGGTTTATTTTGACGATGGAAGATTTCTCCTCTTGCCACAGTAGGTGTCTGTTCTTCAGCTCATTCTCAGCCTTGAGAAAGGCTGCCTTGAGCTTACTATTGACATCCAACTGTTCGTCAACTGTAGCTTGACAGAGATTCTTAAGTGTCTCCATCTCCTCCTTGGTGGTAGTTTGAACGTGACGCTCAGTGTCCAGCAGGTCCTGTGTTACTTTCAGAGCTGCTGCGATCCTGTTAGTCTCCGCTCTCTGTTCTTCCATCTGGGCTTCATGGAAAGCCTGGGCTTTTTCCAGCGTCTGTTTTGCTGCTTGCTGGTCATGTGCTCGATAGGAAGTGATGAGACGCCCCTGTGATTGAAGATATTCACGGGCTTTTTGCTGGCGTGCTTTGAGGGAGGACCTCTCCTCTTGCCATTGTAGATTCCCATTTTTCAGCTCCCTTTCGGCCTTATGAAGAGCCTCCTTGAGCTTACTGCGGAAACATAACTGTTTATCAAGAGTAGCCTCACAGCGGTGCAGCTGCTCCTGGGTGGTAGTTTGAACACGACGCTCAATGTCCAGCAGGTACTGTGTTTCCTCCAGAGCTGCTGCGATCCTCTTTGTCTCCGCTCTCTGTTCATCTAGCTGGGCTTGATAGGAAGCCTTGGCTTGAGACAAAGCCTCAGCTTGATAGAGAGACTTCTCCTTTTGCCATGGTAGTTGACCATTTGTCAGCTCCTGCCTGGCCTTGTCAAGATCCTCTATGAGCTTACTGCTGACATCAAATTGTTCATCAAGAGTAGCCTGACAGAGGTACAGGTCCTCCTTGGTGGTAGTTTGAATGAGACACTCAGTCTCCAGCAGGTCCTGTGTTTTTTCCAGAGCTGCTGCGATCCTGCTTGTCTCCGCTCTCTGTTCGGCCATCTGGGCTTTATAGAAAGCCTTGGCTTGACAGAAAGCCTTGGCGTGATAGAGAGACTTCTCCTTTTGCCATTGTAGTTGACCATTTGTCAGCTCCTGCCTGGCCTTGTCAAGAGCCTCCTTGAGCTGAAATACCTCCATCTCCTCCTTGGTGGTAGTTTTAGGTGGTAGTTGGTGGTAGTTAGTGGCAGTTTTAGGCTGACGCTCAGACTCCAGCTTCTTATGATGATCCTTCACCAACTGTTTGTTTCTTCTCATTTGTTCCATTGCAATTGTCAAATTGTTTCTGAACCAACTTGATGAGTGCTGTGAAAACTGTGAGAGTGTGAGAGTTTTCAATGTAACTGTCAAGTGTGACTGTTAATGTCTGCTCTCAAATGTGTGAAGGTGTGTGAGGGACAAACTGGCATAACACCAAAGCCACAGAATATCGTGATGTGTATTCTGATGATGAATTCAGGAATTCAATGACATCACGAATTCAATGACATCACGAATTCTATCCATGGCATGGTTACTATGGATACCAGATTGAATGTTTATCTTTGAATTTATGAATATAATGATTTCTCATGATCCTTAAAATATGGCAAAGAAATGAAACTATATGTAACCATATATATATATATAAAAAATAAAAAATATAAATCCTCTTAAAATACTGATATAAATGATCGTGTAATGTTTTATGTAGTGGGGCAGATAGTAGATTAATCGTGCAATTTATGATACAAGCATGACATTTGGTGGAGTTGTTCTGCAGAGGTATCTGGTTAAACCTGCCTGATTGGCCATTAAAAAATCCAAGATGGCCGCTAATTGGGCCTCCCGAAAATTTGTTTTCTTAATAAAACTTTGTATTTTCCCGATTTGAATGATCTTGGTGTCTATTTGTAGGTAATACAAGATGCTTTAATAATTACCCACAACTATAACACTGGAATAATGAATGTGCTGATGTCATTGGACATTTAGTGGAAAAATTAACGAATATATGTGTCAATTAATAATTCAACTCTTTTATTAAAATCATTTCCTTCAACTATGTTCAAATTGAACATGACAAGAATATGATGTCAAACTGGACAAAACAAACTGTATGGCACTGGACACTTAATTCATCTAACAATAATACATTTGATATTAAAGATAAATGTGTAACTTATAGCACATTCCCAGACTAGTCTAGTCAGCATGGACGGTACAAAAGTTGTAACTCATTCAATAAATGAAACAACTGTACTTCACATTTTCAACATTGTAAAAGATGCTACATTTTCATGTAAGATCGACAATATTATTCTAAACACGAAATCAAAGCAGCTAAATTCACATGTACAACATTATAAGACTAGTTGCTAGGATATATCTGCACCGTTGGAAAGTAGTTGAGATTCTTTATGGAGATTATAACTATACATAACATATGAAACATTGCTAGACTAGTCAATTTGGACGGAAACTAATTATCTTACAGCACTAGATTCTGAACTGATATGAAAATCAACAATTTTGCAGTTGCCATGAAGTGATTATAACCAATTGTAACAAACATTCTTTTTTGGTTTTATCATTTTTCAGTTCTTTAAATGCAATTTTACTTCCAATTGCTGAGGACTTAGCCTCAAACTAATATGTCGCACCATTTGTAGGTGCATTAATGTCAATGTCACTGTTCAGGGGGTATCATTTCGATCTGAATGTCTGCAGTAACTCCGCACAAAGGTACGGTCATCGGGCACATTCATCTTCCAACTGCTACTGCTCACATATGCAGCTGCAGAGTGCTGTCCATGGAAGTCCCAACTGAAAGCACTTGCACCTCCCATGGCTACTTTTCTTCCAGGAACACTTGGCCAGTTCCTGACAGCTGGCTGCGATGGGGGATAACGTCGACCAACATACCTGCCATTTCTCTCCTTTCTGTGTCCAACCCCAATCAGTAGGACTGCCGATGTCTGGCCTGGAGATAGTTGTCTGGCCCCAGATGATCCCAGCCTGATAAGCAGCACGCTTTGCATGTTCTCTCAGGGCTGCCTGAGTTGGTGGAATCGAGTTGTGGGGCCTTTGTTTGCAGGCAAAGATATCCAGTCTTGCTTCATCCACACCAGTAACTGCACTTGATCTATCGTACATGAGGACAACAAATCTCTCTAACTGTTGCAGGTCCAGGTCACTCATTGATGTTGGATGCTGGCTGAGATTGGTCAAGGTTTCAGAAACTTCATCACAAATGTTCCAAGTCTGCCATGCTGTCTTCTTCCCTTTCCCATGAAATGCAGACGCAATGTGTGACAGGAAATGTGGTTGTGCTAGTACATTTCTACTGTGATTTAGTTTGTGTGCCTTACTCACTAGCACAACTATGTGACATATGATTGTAAACTAGGAGAGTGGTAACAGGACCATATGGGTTATCTCTGCCTTTGCTTTGATAAGGGGAAGTAACCAAATGGGAGTTGCAGTTTAACCAGAGAATGTTGAATGTGAAGATTCCCAGAGATAGTCAAAGGTAATAAAGACACATGTCTTGATGTGACAAGGCTCAGAAGAGGAAGGGAATGACTGGAGGGGTCAATTGGGAGCTTGAAACTGCTGATCTATTGTTGTAATGTAAATGCCTGATGCCCCCCCCCCCCCCCCTGCTGTGTGCTGAGATGTTTAAGAGCAGGAGACAAACTGAACTCTTGGATCATCCTCTGCGGACTGTGTTGCAGTCAGTATGATGGTGAAGCCTTCTCTGCGCAGAGAATAAATACTTTAAAGACAAACTTCTTCTCTCAATGTTTCTTGTTTCAGTATTATAGGACTCACTCGGTACTATTGAATAGTTTTTCCACCACAAACTTGCCATCACGAACAGGATCCCTTGAAAGATCATCGGGAACCGACTGCAGATGGGGACTGATCATCCAGGAGGCTTCTCCTCCTGCCTCTGTGCCTCCACACATTCTGGAGAGGACCGTTCAGTTGATCCTGAGCATCTTCACTGGGATCCTAAAGGACCTGATTGAGTCCAGATAGACTTCTAAACATCCGGTGAGATACTGAAATTTGGAAGATTGACTCTGAAGGTTTGTTTTGGGTTTTTGGGGTTTTTTGTTCAATTAATGTCAAATTGGGATTTTAAAAGTGCACTGATTTTAGGAAATTGAATATTTTTGTTGTCAATATTCATATTAGCATTTAACATGTGTGGATATTTGTTGACATCTCATATAAATGCTGTTGTTCGTGAAAGGTTGGGTAGATACGGCAGATACACCAGAAGTGGACGAGGACCATGAACAGTCATTGCCCACGTGAGCGTTGAAGTCCCCCAGGAGAACTATGGAGTCGGTAGGCGGCGCCCTTTCCAGGACCCCTCCCACCGACTCCAAGAAGGCCGGATACTCCGAACTGCTGTTTGGTGCATAAGCACAAACCACAGTCAGAGCCTTGCTCCCCGCAACCCGTAGGCGCATGGAGGCGACCCTCTCGTTCTCCGGGGAGAACTCCAACACAGTGGCGCTCAGCCGGGAGCTCGTGAGTATCCCCACTCCCGCCCGGCGCCTCTCACCCTGGGCAACTCCGGAAAAGGACAAAGTCCAACCCCTCTCCAGGAACTTGGTTCCAGGGCCAACGCTGTGTGTGGAGGTGAGTCCAACTATATCTAGCTGGTATCACTCCACCTCCTGCACCAGCTCCGGCTCTTTCCCCGCCAGCGAGGTGACGTTCCACGTCCCTAGAGCTAGTCTATGCTGCCGGCGATCGGCATGCCCAGGCCTCCCGCCTGACCCGCCTCCCGGTCTGCATTGCACCCGACCCCGATGCTTGTCCCTGCGGGTGGTGGGTCCACAGGGTGACTGCTCCATGCTGTTTATTCGGGCTGAGCATTCTGATGACATCACGAATTCTATCCATGGAGTCTTCCATGGCTTCGTTACTATGGATACCAGATTGAATGTTTATCTTTGAATTTATGAATGTAATGATTTCTCATGATCCTTAAAATATGGAAAAGAAATGAAACTATATGTAACCATATATAGATATAAAAAATATAAATCCTCTTAAAATACTGATATAAATGATCGTGTCATGTTTTATGTAGTGGGGCAGATAGTAGATTAATCGTGCAATTTATGATACAAGCATGAAATTTGGTGGAGTTGTTCTGCAGAGGTATCTGGTTAAACCTGCCTGATTGGCCATTCAAAACCAAACCGCACATCTAACAGGGTTTTGTGAGCATCTTTAACTTCTCACTGACATTTTAAAATGAAAGAACGCTAAATTTATAGACACACAAATGATAAAAAATAACATTTGCAGTCCAATTGTAATCCATACAGGAATATTAGATTAGAGTCTTCATTGTGTAGAGGTAAAAAACAATCAGTCAGACATGTACATTTTACATATCCTTTATTATAACATAAGAACATACAGAAAAATAGGTGGGTGCTCCATGCTGTTTATTCGGGCTGAGCCCGACCGGGCCCCATGGGCGAAGGCCCGGCCACCAGACACTCGCCTACGAGCTACCGTCCTGGGTCTGGCTCCGGGAGGGTGCCCCGGTTTCCCTGGTCCGGGCGAGGTGGCTGAAGTCCGTGGGCTACTTCTCATAAGGGTCGTTTTGAACCGCTCTTAGTCTGGGCTCTCCCCTGAAACCTGTTTGCCATGGGAGACCCTACCAGGGGCTAATGCCCCGGACAACATAGCTCCCAGGATCACTGAGCCACGCAAACTCCTCCACCACGTTAAGGTGGCGATTCACGGAGGAGGTGGATCAGTGTGTCAGTGTGTCTGTGTGTCTGTGTCAGTGTGTCTGTGTGCGTGTGTCTGTGTCTGTGTGTCTGTGTGTGTGTGTGTGTGTGTGCGGGGGGGAGGGGGGGGGGGGATAGGGTAGAAGTGTGTGTCTGTGTCTGTGTGTCTGTGTATGTGTGTGTATGTGCGTCAGTGTTTTACTGTCTGTTTTGACAGTAGGGAGCCGGGCATTAGAAGAATTTGAACCATTTTTTCTTCTTCTGCTTGTTCTTTATCTGGCTCTGAAGATCTTTTTCAGTGGCCTGAAGATCTTCGGTGGCCTGAAGGAGGGAAGACTTCTCCTGATGCCAAAGAAAACGTTCAGTTTCTGACAGATCTTCTGTCTTTTTCCGGGCTGCTTTGATCCGGTTTATCTCAGTTCTCTGTTCCTCCAGCTGGGCTTGGGACACCTGGTTTATTTTGACGATGGAAGATTTCTCCTCTTGCCACAGTAGGTGTCTGTTCTTCAGCTCATTCTCAGCCTTGAGAAAGGCTGCCTTGAGCTTACTATTGACATCCAACTGTTCGTCAACTGTAGCTTGACAGAGATTCTTAAGTGTCTCCATCTCCTCCTTGGTGGTAGTTTGAACGTGACGCTCAGTGTCCAGCAGGTCCTGTGTTACTTTCAGAGCTGCTGCGATCCTGTTAGTCTCCGCTCTCTGTTCTTCCATCTGGGCTTCATGGAAAGCCTGGGCTTTTTCCAGCGTCTGTTTTGCTGCTTGCTGGTCATGTGCTCGATAGGAAGTGATGAGACGCCCCTGTGATTGAAGATATTCACGGGCTTTTTGCTGGCGTGCTTTGAGGGAGGACCTCTCCTCTTGCCATTGTAGATTCCCATTTTTCAGCTCCCTTTCGGCCTTATGAAGAGCCTCCTTGAGCTTACTGCGGAAACATAACTGTTTATCAAGAGTAGCCTCACAGCGGTGCAGCTGCTCCTGGGTGGTAGTTTGAACACGACGCTCAATGTCCAGCAGGTACTGTGTTTCCTCCAGAGCTGCTGCGATCCTCTTTGTCTCCGCTCTCTGTTCATCTAGCTGGGCTTGATAGGAAGCCTTGGCTTGAGACAAAGCCTCAGCTTGATAGAGAGACTTCTCCTTTTGCCATGGTAGTTGACCATTTGTCAGCTCCTGCCTGGCCTTGTCAAGATCCTCTATGAGCTTACTGCTGACATCAAATTGTTCATCAAGAGTAGCCTGACAGAGGTACAGGTCCTCCTTGGTGGTAGTTTGAATGAGACACTCAGTCTCCAGCAGGTCCTGTGTTTTTTCCAGAGCTGCTGCGATCCTGCTTGTCTCCGCTCTCTGTTCGGCCATCTGGGCTTTATAGAAAGCCTTGGCTTGACAGAAAGCCTTGGCGTGATAGAGAGACTTCTCCTTTTGCCATTGTAGTTGACCATTTGTCAGCTCCTGCCTGGCCTTGTCAAGAGCCTCCTTGAGCTGAAATACCTCCATCTCCTCCTTGGTGGTAGTTTTAGGTGGTAGTTGGTGGTAGTTAGTGGCAGTTTTAGGCTGACGCTCAGACTCCAGCTTCTTATGATGATCCTTCACCAACTGTTTGTTTCTTCTCATTTGTTCCATTGCAATTGTCAAATTGTTTCTGAACCAACTTGATGAGTGCTGTGAAAACTGTGAGAGTGTGAGAGTTTTCAATGTAACTGTCAAGTGTGACTGTTAATGTCTGCTCTCAAATGTGTGAAGGTGTGTGAGGGACAAACTGGCATAACACCAAAGCCACAGAATATCGTGATGTGTATTCTGATGATGAATTCAGGAATTCAATGACATCACGAATTCAATGACATCACGAATTCTATCCATGGCATGGTTACTATGGATACCAGATTGAATGTTTATCTTTGAATTTATGAATATAATGATTTCTCATGATCCTTAAAATATGGCAAAGAAATGAAACTATATGTAACCATATATATATATATAAAAAATAAAAAATATAAATCCTCTTAAAATACTGATATAAATGATCGTGTAATGTTTTATGTAGTGGGGCAGATAGTAGATTAATCGTGCAATTTATGATACAAGCATGACATTTGGTGGAGTTGTTCTGCAGAGGTATCTGGTTAAACCTGCCTGATTGGCCATTAAAAAATCCAAGATGGCCGCTAATTGGGCCTCCCGAAAATTTGTTTTCTTAATAAAACTTTGTATTTCCCCGATTTGAATGATCTTGGTGTCTATTTGTAGGTAATACAAGATGCTTTAATAATTACCCACAACTATAACACTGGAATAATGAATGTGCTGATGTCATTGGACATTTAGTGGAAAAATTAACGAATATATGTGTCGATTAATAATTCAACTCTTTTATTAAAATCATTTCCTTCAACTATGTTCAAATTGAACATGACAAGAATATGATGTCAAACTGGACAAAACAAACTGTATGGCACTGGACACTTAATTCATCTAACAATAATACATTTGATATTAAAGATAAATGTGTAACTTATAGCACATTCCCAGACTAGTCTAGTCAGCATGGACGGTACAAAAGTTGTAACTCATTCAATAAATGAAACAACTGTACTTCACATTTTCAACATTGTAAAAGATGCTACATTTTCATGTAAGATCGACAATATTATTCTAAACACGAAATCAAAGCAGCTAAATTCACATGTACAACATTATAAGACTAGTTGCTAGGATATATCTGCACCGTTGGAAAGTAGTTGAGATTCTTTATGGAGATTATAACTATACATAACATATGAAACATTGCTAGACTAGTCAATTTGGACGGAAACTAATTATCTTACAGCACTAGATTCTGAACTGATATGAAAATCAACAATTTTGCAGTTGCCATGAAGTGATTATAACCAATTGTAACAAACATTCTTTTTTGGTTTTATCATTTTTCAGTTCTTTAAATGCAATTTTACTTCCAATTGCTGAGGACTTAGCCTCAAACTAATATGTCGCACCATTTGTAGGTGCATTAATGTCAATGTCACTGTTCAGGGGGTATCATTTCGATCTGAATGTCTGCAGTAACTCCGCACAAAGGTACGGTCATCGGGCACATTCATCTTCCAACTGCTACTGCTCACATATGCAGCTGCAGAGTGCTGTCCATGGAAGTCCCAACTGAAAGCACTTGCACCTCCCATGGCTACTTTTCTTCCAGGAACACTTGGCCAGTTCCTGACAGCTGGCTGCGATGGGGGATAACGTCGACCAACATACCTGCCATTTCTCTCCTTTCTGTGTCCAACCCCAATCAGTAGGACTGCCGATGTCTGGCCTGGAGATAGTTGTCTGGCCCCAGATGATCCCAGCCTGATAAGCAGCACGCTTTGCATGTTCTCTCAGGGCTGCCTGAGTTGGTGGAATCGAGTTGTGGGGCCTTTGTTTGCAGGCAAAGATATCCAGTCTTGCTTCATCCACACCAGTAACTGCACTTGATCTATCGTACATGAGGACAACAAATCTCTCTAACTGTTGCAGGTCCAGGTCACTCATTGATGTTGGATGCTGGCTGAGATTGGTCAAGGTTTCAGAAACTTCATCACAAATGTTCCAAGTCTGCCATGCTGTCTTCTTCCCTTTCCCATGAAATGCAGACGCAATGTGTGACAGGAAATGTGGTTGTGCTAGTACATTTCTACTGTGATTTAGTTTGTGTGCCTTACTCACTAGCACAACTATGTGACATATGATTGTAAACTAGGAGAGTGGTAACAGGACCATATGGGTTATCTCTGCCTTTGCTTTGATAAGGGGAAGTAACCAAATGGGAGTTGCAGTTTAACCAGAGAATGTTGAATGTGAAGATTCCCAGAGATAATCAAAGGTAATAAAGACACATGTCTTGATGTGACAAGGCTCAGAAGAGGAAGGGAATGACTGGAGGGGTCAATTGGGAGCTTGAAACTGCTGATCTATTGTTGTAATGTAAATGCCTGATGCCCCCCCCCCCCTGCTGTGTGCTGAGATGTTTAAGAGCAGGAGACAAACTGAACTCTTGGATCATCCTCTGCGGACTGTGTTGCAGTCAGTATGATGGTGAAGCCTTCTCTGCGCAGAGAATAAATACTTTAAAGACAAACTTCTTCTCTCAATGTTTCTTGTTTCAGTATTATAGGACTCACTCGGTACTATTGAATAGTTTTTCCACCACAAACTTGCCATCACGAACAGGATCCCTTGAAAGATCATCGGGAACCGACTGCAGATGGGGACTGATCATCCAGGAGGCTTCTCCTCCTGCCTCTGTGCCTCCACACATTCTGGAGAGGACCGTTCAGTTGATCCTGAGCATCTTCACTGGGATCCTAAAGGACCTGATTGAGTCCAGATAGACTTCTAAACATCCGGTGAGATACTGAAATTTGGAAGATTGACTCTGAAGGTTTGTTTTGGGTTTTTGGGGTTTTTTGTTCAATTAATGTCAAATTGGGATTTTAAAAGTGCACTGATTTTAGGAAATTGAATATTTTTGTTGTCAATATTCATATTAGCATTTAACATGTGTGGATATTTGTTGACATCTCATATAAATGCTGTTGTTCGTGAAAGGTTGGGTAGATACGGCAGATACACCAGAAGTGGACGAGGACCATGAACAGTCATTGCCCACGTGAGCGTTGAAGTCCCCCAGGAGAACTATGGAGTCGGTAGGCGGCGCCCTTTCCAGGACCCCTCCCACCGACTCCAAGAAGGCCGGATACTCCGAACTGCTGTTTGGTGCATAAGCACAAACCACAGTCAGAGCCTTGCTCCCCGCAACCCGTAGGCGCATGGAGGCGACCCTCTCGTTCTCCGGGGAGAACTCCAACACAGTGGCGCTCAGCCGGGAGCTCGTGAGTATCCCCACTCCCGCCCGGCGCCTCTCACCCTGGGCAACTCCGGAAAAGGACAAAGTCCAACCCCTCTCCAGGAACTTGGTTCCAGGGCCAACGCTGTGTGTGGAGGTGAGTCCAACTATATCTAGCTGGTATCACTCCACCTCCTGCACCAGCTCCGGCTCTTTCCCCGCCAGCGAGGTGACGTTCCACGTCCCTAGAGCTAGTCTATGCTGCCGGCGATCGGCATGCCCAGGCCTCCCGCCTGACCCGCCTCCCGGTCTGCATTGCACCCGACCCCGATGCTTGTCCCTGCGGGTGGTGGGTCCACAGGGTGACTGCTCCATGCTGTTTATTCGGGCTGAGCATTCTGATGACATCACGAATTCTATCCATGGAGTCTTCCATGGCTTCGTTACTATGGATACCAGATTGAATGTTTATCTTTGAATTTATGAATGTAATGATTTCTCATGATCCTTAAAATATGGAAAAGAAATGAAACTATATGTAACCATATATAGATATAAAAAATATAAATCCTCTTAAAATACTGATATAAATGATCGTGTCATGTTTTATGTAGTGGGGCAGATAGTAGATTAATCGTGCAATTTATGATACAAGCATGAAATTTGGTGGAGTTGTTCTGCAGAGGTATCTGGTTAAACCTGCCTGATTGGCCATTCAAAACCAAACCGCACATCTAACAGGGTTTTGTGAGCATCTTTAACTTCTCACTGACATTTTAAAATGAAAGAACGCTAAATTTATAGACACACAAATGATAAAAAATAACATTTGCAGTCCAATTGTAATCCATACAGGAATATTAGATTAGAGTCTTCATTGTGTAGAGGTAAAAAACAATCAGTCAGACATGTACATTTTACATATCCTTTATTATAACATAAGAACATACAGAAAAATAGGTGGGTGCTCCATGCTGTGGGCTGAGCCCGACCGGGCCCCATGGGCGAAGGCCCGGCCACCAGACACTCGCCTACGAGCTACCGTCCTGGGTCTGGCTCCGGGAGGGTGCCCCGGTTTCCCTGGTCCGGGCGAGGTGGCTGAAGTCCGTGGGCTACTTCTCATAAGGGTCGTTTTGAACCGCTCTTAGTCTGGGCTCTCCCCTGAAACCTGTTTGCCATGGGAGACCCTACCAGGGGCTAATGCCCCGGACAACATAGCTCCCAGGATCACTGAGCCACGCAAACTCCTCCACCACGTTAAGGTGGCGATTCACGGAGGAGGTGGATCAGTGTGTCAGTGTGTCTGTGTGTCTGTGTCAGTGTGTCTGTGTGCGTGTCTGTGTCAGTGTGTCTGTGTGTCTGTGTCAGTGTGTCTGTGTGCGTGTGTCTGTGTCTGTGTGTCTGTGTGTGTGTGTGTGTGTGTGCGGGGGGGAGGGGGGGGGGATAGGGTAGAAGTGTGTGTCTGTGTCTGTGTGTCTGTGTATGTGTGTGTATGTGCGTCAGTGTTTTACTGTCTGTTTTGACAGTAGGGAGCCGGGCATTAGAAGAATTTGAACCATTTTTTCTTCTTCTGCTTGTTCTTTATCTGGCTCTGAAGATCTTTTTCAGTGACCTGAAGTTCTTCGGTGGCCTGAAGGAGGGAAGACTTCTCCTGATGCCAAAGAAAACGTTCAGTTTCTGACAGATCTTCTGTCTTTTTCCGGGCTGCTTTGATCCGGTTTATCTCAGTTCTCTGTTCCTCCAGCTGGGCTTGGGACACCTGGTTTATTTTGACGATGGAAGATTTCTCCTCTTGCCACAGTAGGTGTCTGTTCTTCAGCTCATTCTCAGCCTTGAGAAAGGCTGCCTTGAGCTTACTATTGACATCCAACTGTTCGTCAACTGTAGCTTGACAGAGATTCTTAAGTGTCTCCATCTCCTCCTTGGTGGTAGTTTGAACGTGACGCTCAGTGTCCAGCAGGTCCTGTGTTACTTTCAGAGCTGCTGCGATCCTGTTAGTCTCCGCTCTCTGTTCTTCCATCTGGGCTTCATGGAAAGCCTGGGCTTTTTCCAGCGTCTGTTTTGCTGCTTGCTGGTCATGTGCTCGATAGGAAGTGATGAGACGCCCCTGTGATTGAAGATATTCACGGGCTTTTTGCTGGCGTGCTTTGAGGGAGGACCTCTCCTCTTGCCATTGTAGATTCCCATTTTTCAGCTCCCTTTCGGCCTTATGAAGAGCCTCCTTGAGCTTACTGCGGAAACATAACTGTTTATCAAGAGTAGCCTCACAGCGGTGCAGCTGCTCCTGGGTGGTAGTTTGAACACGACGCTCAATGTCCAGCAGGTACTGTGTTTCCTCCAGAGCTGCTGCGATCCTCGTTGTCTCCGCTCTCTGTTCATCTAGCTGGGCTTGATAGGAAGCCTTGGCTTGAGACAAAGCCTCAGCTTGATAGAGAGACTTCTCCTTTTGCCATGGTAGTTGACCATTTGTCAGCTCCTGCCTGGCCTTGTCAAGATCCTCTATGAGCTTACTGCTGACATCAAATTGTTCATCAAGAGTAGCCTGACAGAGGTACAGGTCCTCCTTGGTGGTAGTTTGAATGAGACACTCAGTCTCCAGCAGGTCCTGTGTTTTTTCCAGAGCTGCTGCGATCCTGCTTGTCTCCGCTCTCTGTTCGGCCATCTGGGCTTTATAGAAAGCCTTGGCTTGACAGAAAGCCTTGGCGTGATAGAGAGACTTCTCCTTTTGCCATTGTAGTTGACCATTTGTCAGCTCCTGCCTGGCCTTGTCAAGAGCCTCCTTGAGCTGAAATACCTCCATCTCCTCCTTGGTGGTAGTTTTAGGTGGTAGTTGGTGGTAGTTAGTGGCAGTTTTAGGCTGACGCTCAGACTCCAGCTTCTTATGATGATCCTTCACCAACTGTTTGTTTCTTCTCATTTGTTCCATTGCAATTGTCAAATTGTTTCTGAACCAACTTGATGAGTGCTGTGAAAACTGTGAGAGTGTGAGAGTTTTCAATGTAACTGTCAAGTGTGACTGTTAATGTCTGCTCTCAAATGTGTGAAGGTGTGTGAGGGACAAACTGGCATAACACCAAAGCCACAGAATATCGTGATGTGTATTCTGATGATGAATTCAGGAATTCAATGACATCACGAATTCAATGACATCACGAATTCTATCCATGGCATGGTTACTATGGATACCAGATTGAATGTTTATCTTTGAATTTATGAATATAATGATTTCTCATGATCCTTAAAATATGGCAAAGAAATGAAACTATATGTAACCATATATATATATATAAAAAATAAAAAATATAAATCCTCTTAAAATACTGATATAAATGATCGTGTAATGTTTTATGTAGTGGGGCAGATAGTAGATTAATCGTGCAATTTATGATACAAGCATGACATTTGGTGGAGTTGTTCTGCAGAGGTATCTGGTTAAACCTGCCTGATTGGCCATTAAAAAATCCAAGATGGCCGCTAATTGGGCCTCCCGAAAATTTGTTTTCTTAATAAAACTTTGTATTTTCCCGATTTGAATGATCTTGGTGTCTATTTGTAGGTAATACAAGATGCTTTAATAATTACCCACAACTATAACACTGGAATAATGAATGTGCTGATGTCATTGGACATTTAGTGGAAAAATTAACGAATATATGTGTCAATTAATAATTCAACTCTTTTATTAAAATCATTTCCTTCAACTATGTTCAAATTGAACATGACAAGAATATGATGTCAAACTGGACAAAACAAACTGTATGGCACTGGACACTTAATTCATCTAACAATAATACATTTGATATTAAAGATAAATGTGTAACTTATAGCACATTCCCAGACTAGTCTAGTCAGCATGGACGGTACAAAAGTTGTAACTCATTCAATAAATGAAACAACTGTACTTCACATTTTCAACATTGTAAAAGATGCTACATTTTCATGTAAGATCGACAATATTATTCTAAACACGAAATCAAAGCAGCTAAATTCACATGTACAACATTATAAGACTAGTTGCTAGGATATATCTGCACCGTTGGAAAGTAGTTGAGATTCTTTATGGAGATTATAACTATACATAACATATGAAACATTGCTAGACTAGTCAATTTGGACGGAAACTAATTATCTTACAGCACTAGATTCTGAACTGATATGAAAATCAACAATTTTGCAGTTGCCATGAAGTGATTATAACCAATTGTAACAAACATTCTTTTTTGGTTTTATCATTTTTCAGTTCTTTAAATGCAATTTTACTTCCAATTGCTGAGGACTTAGCCTCAAACTAATATGTCGCACCATTTGTAGGTGCATTAATGTCAATGTCACTGTTCAGGGGGTATCATTTCGATCTGAATGTCTGCAGTAACTCCGCACAAAGGTACGGTCATCGGGCACATTCATCTTCCAACTGCTACTGCTCACATATGCAGCTGCAGAGTGCTGTCCATGGAAGTCCCAACTGAAAGCACTTGCACCTCCCATGGCTACTTTTCTTCCAGGAACACTTGGCCAGTTCCTGACAGCTGGCTGCGATGGGGGATAACGTCGACCAACATACCTGCCATTTCTCTCCTTTCTGTGTCCAACCCCAATCAGTAGGACTGCCGATGTCTGGCCTGGAGATAGTTGTCTGGCCCCAGATGATCCCAGCCTGATAAGCAGCACGCTTTGCATGTTCTCTCAGGGCTGCCTGAGTTGGTGGAATCGAGTTGTGGGGCCTTTGTTTGCAGGCAAAGATATCCAGTCTTGCTTCATCCACACCAGTAACTGCACTTGATCTATCGTACATGAGGACAACAAATCTCTCTAACTGTTGCAGGTCCAGGTCACTCATTGATGTTGGATGCTGGCTGAGATTGGTCAAGGTTTCAGAAACTTCATCACAAATGTTCCAAGTCTGCCATGCTGTCTTCTTCCCTTTCCCATGAAATGCAGACGCAATGTGTGACAGGAAATGTGGTTGTGCTAGTACATTTCTACTGTGATTTAGTTTGTGTGCCTTACTCACTAGCACAACTATGTGACATATGATTGTAAACTAGGAGAGTGGTAACAGGACCATATGGGTTATCTCTGCCTTTGCTTTGATAAGGGGAAGTAACCAAATGGGAGTTGCAGTTTAACCAGAGAATGTTGAATGTGAAGATTCCCAGAGATAGTCAAAGGTAATAAAGACACATGTCTTGATGTGACAAGGCTCAGAAGAGGAAGGGAATGACTGGAGGGGTCAATTGGGAGCTTGAAACTGCTGATCTATTGTTGTAATGTAAATGCCTGATGCCCCCCCCCCCCCCTGCTGTGTGCTGAGATGTTTAAGAGCAGGAGACAAACTGAACTCTTGGATCATCCTCTGCGGACTGTGTTGCAGTCAGTATGATGGTGAAGCCTTCTCTGCGCAGAGAATAAATACTTTAAAGACAAACTTCTTCTCTCAATGTTTCTTGTTTCAGTATTATAGGACTCACTCGGTACTATTGAATAGTTTTTCCACCACAAACTTGCCATCACGAACAGGATCCCTTGAAAGATCATCGGGAACCGACTGCAGATGGGGACTGATCATCCAGGAGGCTTCTCCTCCTGCCTCTGTGCCTCCACACATTCTGGAGAGGACCGTTCAGTTGATCCTGAGCATCTTCACTGGGATCCTAAAGGACCTGATTGAGTCCAGATAGACTTCTAAACATCCGGTGAGATACTGAAATTTGGAAGATTGACTCTGAAGGTTTGTTTTGGGTTTTTGGGGTTTTTTGTTCAATTAATGTCAAATTGGGATTTTAAAAGTGCACTGATTTTAGGAAATTGAATATTTTTGTTGTCAATATTCATATTAGCATTTAACATGTGTGGATATTTGTTGACATCTCATATAAATGCTGTTGTTCGTGAAAGGTTGGGTAGATACGGCAGATACACCAGAAGTGGACGAGGACCATGAACAGTCATTGCCCACGTGAGCGTTGAAGTCCCCCAGGAGAACTATGGAGTCGGTAGGCGGCGCCCTTTCCAGGACCCCTCCCACCGACTCCAAGAAGGCCGGATACTCCGAACTGCTGTTTGGTGCATAAGCACAAACCACAGTCAGAGCCTTGCTCCCCGCAACCCGTAGGCGCATGGAGGCGACCCTCTCGTTCTCCGGGGAGAACTCCAACACAGTGGCGCTCAGCCGGGAGCTCGTGAGTATCCCCACTCCCGCCCGGCGCCTCTCACCCTGGGCAACTCCGGAAAAGGACAAAGTCCAACCCCTCTCCAGGAACTTGGTTCCAGGGCCAACGCTGTGTGTGGAGGTGAGTCCAACTATATCTAGCTGGTATCACTCCACCTCCTGCACCAGCTCCGGCTCTTTCCCCGCCAGCGAGGTGACGTTCCACGTCCCTAGAGCTAGTCTATGCTGCCGGCGATCGGCATGCCCAGGCCTCCCGCCTGACCCGCCTCCCGGTCTGCATTGCACCCGACCCCGATGCTTGTCCCTGCGGGTGGTGGGTCCACAGGGTGACTGCTCCATGCTGTTTATTCGGGCTGAGCATTCTGATGACATCACGAATTCTATCCATGGAGTCTTCCATGGCTTCGTTACTATGGATACCAGATTGAATGTTTATCTTTGAATTTATGAATGTAATGATTTCTCATGATCCTTAAAATATGGAAAAGAAATGAAACTATATGTAACCATATATAGATATAAAAAATATAAATCCTCTTAAAATACTGATATAAATGATCGTGTCATGTTTTATGTAGTGGGGCAGATAGTAGATTAATCGTGCAATTTATGATACAAGCATGAAATTTGGTGGAGTTGTTCTGCAGAGGTATCTGGTTAAACCTGCCTGATTGGCCATTCAAAACCAAACCGCACATCTAACAGGGTTTTGTGAGCATCTTTAACTTCTCACTGACATTTTAAAATGAAAGAACGCTAAATTTATAGACACACAAATGATAAAAAATAACATTTGCAGTCCAATTGTAATCCATACAGGAATATTAGATTAGAGTCTTCATTGTGTAGAGGTAAAAAACAATCAGTCAGACATGTACATTTTACATATCCTTTATTATAACATAAGAACATACAGAAAAATAGGTGGGTGCTCCATGCTGTTTATTCGGGCTGAGCCCGACCGGGCCCCATGGGCGAAGGCCCGGCCACCAGACACTCGCCTACGAGCTACCGTCCTGGGTCTGGCTCCGGGAGGGTGCCCCGGTTTCCCTGGTCCGGGCGAGGTGGCTGAAGTCCGTGGGCTACTTCTCATAAGGGTCGTTTTGAACCGCTCTTAGTCTGGGCTCTCCCCTGAAACCTGTTTGCCATGGGAGACCCTACCAGGGGCTAATGCCCCGGACAACATAGCTCCCAGGATCACTGAGCCACGCAAACTCCTCCACCACGTTAAGGTGGCGATTCACGGAGGAGGTGGATCAGTGTGTCAGTGTGTCTGTGTGTCTGTGTCAGTGTGTCTGTGTGCGTGTCTGTGTCAGTGTGTCTGTGTGTCTGTGTCAGTGTGTCTGTGTGCGTGTGTCTGTGTCTGTGTGTCTGTGTGTGTGTGTGTGTGTGTGCGGGGGGGAGGGGGGGGGGGATAGGGTAGAAGTGTGTGTCTGTGTCTGTGTGTCTGTGTATGTGTGTGTATGTGCGTCAGTGTTTTACTGTCTGTTTTGACAGTAGGGAGCCGGGCATTAGAAGAATTTGAACCATTTTTTCTTCTTCTGCTTGTTCTTTATCTGGCTCTGAAGATCTTTTTCAGTGGCCTGAAGATCTTCGGTGGCCTGAAGGAGGGAAGACTTCTCCTGATGCCAAAGAAAACGTTCAGTTTCTGACAGATCTTCTGTCTTTTTCCGGGCTGCTTTGATCCGGTTTATCTCAGTTCTCTGTTCCTCCAGCTGGGCTTGGGACACCTGGTTTATTTTGACGATGGAAGATTTCTCCTCTTGCCACAGTAGGTGTCTGTTCTTCAGCTCATTCTCAGCCTTGAGAAAGGCTGCCTTGAGCTTACTATTGACATCCAACTGTTCGTCAACTGTAGCTTGACAGAGATTCTTAAGTGTCTCCATCTCCTCCTTGGTGGTAGTTTGAACGTGACGCTCAGTGTCCAGCAGGTCCTGTGTTACTTTCAGAGCTGCTGCGATCCTGTTAGTCTCCGCTCTCTGTTCTTCCATCTGGGCTTCATGGAAAGCCTGGGCTTTTTCCAGCGTCTGTTTTGCTGCTTGCTGGTCATGTGCTCGATAGGAAGTGATGAGACGCCCCTGTGATTGAAGATATTCACGGGCTTTTTGCTGGCGTGCTTTGAGGGAGGACCTCTCCTCTTGCCATTGTAGATTCCCATTTTTCAGCTCCCTTTCGGCCTTATGAAGAGCCTCCTTGAGCTTACTGCGGAAACATAACTGTTTATCAAGAGTAGCCTCACAGCGGTGCAGCTGCTCCTGGGTGGTAGTTTGAACACGACGCTCAATGTCCAGCAGGTACTGTGTTTCCTCCAGAGCTGCTGCGATCCTCTTTGTCTCCGCTCTCTGTTCATCTAGCTGGGCTTGATAGGAAGCCTTGGCTTGAGACAAAGCCTCAGCTTGATAGAGAGACTTCTCCTTTTGCCATGGTAGTTGACCATTTGTCAGCTCCTGCCTGGCCTTGTCAAGATCCTCTATGAGCTTACTGCTGACATCAAATTGTTCATCAAGAGTAGCCTGACAGAGGTACAGGTCCTCCTTGGTGGTAGATTGAATGAGACACTCAGTCTCCAGCAGGTCCTGTGTTTTTTCCAGAGCTGCTGCGATCCTGCTTGTCTCCGCTCTCTGTTCGGCCATCTGGGCTTTATAGAAAGCCTTGGCTTGACAGAAAGCCTTGGCGTGATAGAGAGACTTCTCCTTTTGCCATTGTAGTTGACCATTTGTCAGCTCCTGCCTGGCCTTGTCAAGAGCCTCCTTGAGCTGAAATACCTCCATCTCCTCCTTGGTGGTAGTTTTAGGTGGTAGTTGGTGGTAGTTAGTGGCAGTTTTAGGCTGACGCTCAGACTCCAGCTTCTTATGATGATCCTTCACCAACTGTTTGTTTCTTCTCATTTGTTCCATTGCAATTGTCAAATTGTTTCTGAACCAACTTGATGAGTGCTGTGAAAACTGTGAGAGTGTGAGAGTTTTCAATGTAACTGTCAAGTGTGACTGTTAATGTCTGCTCTCAAATGTGTGAAGGTGTGTGAGGGACAAACTGGCATAACACCAAAGCCACAGAATATCGTGATGTGTATTCTGATGATGAATTCAGGAATTCAATGACATCACGAATTCAATGACATCACGAATTCTATCCATGGCATGGTTACTATGGATACCAGATTGAATGTTTATCTTTGAATTTATGAATATAATGATTTCTCATGATCCTTAAAATATGGCAAAGAAATGAAACTATATGTAACCATATATATATATATAAAAAATAAAAAATATAAATCCTCTTAAAATACTGATATAAATGATCGTGTAATGTTTTATGTAGTGGGGCAGATAGTAGATTAATCGTGCAATTTATGATACAAGCATGACATTTGGTGGAGTTGTTCTGCAGAGGTATCTGGTTAAACCTGCCTGATTGGCCATTAAAAAATCCAAGATGGCCGCTAATTGGGCCTCCCGAAAATTTGTTTTCTTAATAAAACTTTGTATTTTCCCGATTTGAATGATCTTGGTGTCTATTTGTAGGTAATACAAGATGCTTTAATAATTACCCACAACTATAACACTGGAATAATGAATGTGCTGATGTCATTGGACATTTAGTGGAAAAATTAACGAATATATGTGTCGATTAATAATTCAACTCTTTTATTAAAATCATTTCCTTCAACTATGTTCAAATTGAACATGACAAGAATATGATGTCAAACTGGACAAAACAAACTGTATGGCACTGGACACTTAATTCATCTAACAATAATACATTTGATATTAAAGATAAATGTGTAACTTATAGCACATTCCCAGACTAGTCTAGTCAGCATGGACGGTACAAAAGTTGTAACTCATTCAATAAATGAAACAACTGTACTTCACATTTTCAACATTGTAAAAGATGCTACATTTTCATGTAAGATCGACAATATTATTCTAAACACGAAATCAAAGCAGCTAAATTCACATGTACAACATTATAAGACTAGTTGCTAGGATATATCTGCACCGTTGGAAAGTAGTTGAGATTCTTTATGGAGATTATAACTATACATAACATATGAAACATTGCTAGACTAGTCAATTTGGACGGAAACTAATTATCTTACAGCACTAGATTCTGAACTGATATGAAAATCAACAATTTTGCAGTTGCCATGAAGTGATTATAACCAATTGTAACAAACATTCTTTTTTGGTTTTATCATTTTTCAGTTCTTTAAATGCAATTTTACTTCCAATTGCTGAGGACTTAGCCTCAAACTAATATGTCGCACCATTTGTAGGTGCATTAATGTCAATGTCACTGTTCAGGGGGTATCATTTCGATCTGAATGTCTGCAGTAACTCCGCACAAAGGTACGGTCATCGGGCACATTCATCTTCCAACTGCTACTGCTCACATATGCAGCTGCAGAGTGCTGTCCATGGAAGTCCCAACTGAAAGCACTTGCACCTCCCATGGCTACTTTTCTTCCAGGAACACTTGGCCAGTTCCTGACAGCTGGCTGCGATGGGGGATAACGTCGACCAACATACCTGCCATTTCTCTCCTTTCTGTGTCCAACCCCAATCAGTAGGACTGCCGATGTCTGGCCTGGAGATAGTTGTCTGGCCCCAGATGATCCCAGCCTGATAAGCAGCACGCTTTGCATGTTCTCTCAGGGCTGCCTGAGTTGGTGGAATCGAGTTGTGGGGCCTTTGTTTGCAGGCAAAGATATCCAGTCTTGCTTCATCCACACCAGTAACTGCACTTGATCTATCGTACATGAGGACAACAAATCTCTCTAACTGTTGCAGGTCCAGGTCACTCATTGATGTTGGATGCTGGCTGAGATTGGTCAAGGTTTCAGAAACTTCATCACAAATGTTCCAAGTCTGCCATGCTGTCTTCTTCCCTTTCCCATGAAATGCAGACGCAATGTGTGACAGGAAATGTGGTTGTGCTAGTACATTTCTACTGTGATTTAGTTTGTGTGCCTTACTCACTAGCACAACTATGTGACATATGATTGTAAACTAGGAGAGTGGTAACAGGACCATATGGGTTATCTCTGCCTTTGCTTTGATAAGGGGAAGTAACCAAATGGGAGTTGCAGTTTAACCAGAGAATGTTGAATGTGAAGATTCCCAGAGATAGTCAAAGGTAATAAAGACACATGTCTTGATGTGACAAGGCTCAGAAGAGGAAGGGAATGACTGGAGGGGTCAATTGGGAGCTTGAAACTGCTGATCTATTGTTGTAATGTAAATGCCTGATGCCCCCCCCCCCCCCCCCCCTGCTGTGTGCTGAGATGTTTAAGAGCAGGAGACAAACTGAACTCTTGGATCATCCTCTGCGGACTGTGTTGCAGTCAGTATGATGGTGAAGCCTTCTCTGCGCAGAGAATAAATACTTTAAAGACAAACTTCTTCTCTCAATGTTTCTTGTTTCAGTATTATAGGACTCACTCGGTACTATTGAATAGTTTTTCCACCACAAACTTGCCATCACGAACAGGATCCCTTGAAAGATCATCGGGAACCGACTGCAGATGGGGACTGATCATCCAGGAGGCTTCTCCTCCTGCCTCTGTGCCTCCACACATTCTGGAGAGGACCGTTCAGTTGATCCTGAGCATCTTCACTGGGATCCTAAAGGACCTGATTGAGTCCAGATAGACTTCTAAACATCCGGTGAGATACTGAAATTTGGAAGATTGACTCTGAAGGTTTGTTTTGGGTTTTTGGGGTTTTTTGTTCAATTAATGTCAAATTGGGATTTTAAAAGTGCACTGATTTTAGGAAATTGAATATTTTTGTTGTCAATATTCATATTAGCATTTAACATGTGTGGATATTTGTTGACATCTCATATAAATGCTGTTGTTCGTGAAAGGTTGGGTAGATACGGCAGATACACCAGAAGTGGACGAGGACCATGAACAGTCATTGCCCACGTGAGCGTTGAAGTCCCCCAGGAGAACTATGGAGTCGGTAGGCGGCGCCCTTTCCAGGACCCCTCCCACCGACTCCAAGAAGGCCGGATACTCCAAACTGCTGTTTGGTGCATAAGCACAAACCACAGTCAGAGCCTTGCTCCCCGCAACCCGTAGGCGCATGGAGGCGACCCTCTCGTTCTCCGGGGAGAACTCCAACACAGTGGCGCTCAGCCGGGAGCTCGTGAGTATCCCCACTCCCGCCCGGCGCCTCTCACCCTGGGCAACTCCGGAAAAGGACAAAGTCCAACCCCTCTCCAGGAACTTGGTTCCAGGGCCAACGCTGTGTGTGGAGGTGAGTCCAACTATATCTAGCTGGTATCACTCCACCTCCTGCACCAGCTCCGGCTCTTTCCCCGCCAGCGAGGTGACGTTCCACGTCCCTAGAGCTAGTCTATGCTGCCGGCGATCGGCATGCCCAGGCCTCCCGCCTGACCCGCCTCCCGGTCTGCATTGCACCCGACCCCGATGCTTGTCCCTGCGGGTGGTGGGTCCACAGGGTGACTGCTCCATGCTGTTTATTCGGGCTGAGCATTCTGATGACATCACGAATTCTATCCATGGAGTCTTCCATGGCTTCGTTACTATGGATACCAGATTGAATGTTTATCTTTGAATTTATGAATGTAATGATTTCTCATGATCCTTAAAATATGGAAAAGAAATGAAACTATATGTAACCATATATAGATATAAAAAATATAAATCCTCTTAAAATACTGATATAAATGATCGTGTCATGTTTTATGTAGTGGGGCAGATAGTAGATTAATCGTGCAATTTATGATACAAGCATGAAATTTGGTGGAGTTGTTCTGCAGAGGTATCTGGTTAAACCTGCCTGATTGGCCATTCAAAACCAAACCGCACATCTAACAGGGTTTTGTGAGCATCTTTAACTTCTCACTGACATTTTAAAATGAAAGAACGCTAAATTTATAGACACACAAATGATAAAAAATAACATTTGCAGTCCAATTGTAATCCATACAGGAATATTAGATTAGAGTCTTCATTGTGTAGAGGTAAAAAACAATCAGTCAGACATGTACATTTTACATATCCTTTATTATAACATAAGAACATACAGAAAAATAGGTGGGTGCTCCATGCTGTTTATTCGGGCTGAGCCCGACCGGGCCCCATGGGCGAAGGCCCGGCCACCAGACACTCGCCTACGAGCTACCGTCCTGGGTCTGGCTCCGGGAGGGTGCCCCGGTTTCCCTGGTCCGGGCGAGGTGGCTGAAGTCCGTGGGCTACTTCTCATAAGGGTCGTTTTGAACCGCTCTTAGTCTGGGCTCTCCCCTGAAACCTGTTTGCCATGGGAGACCCTACCAGGGGCTAATGCCCCGGACAACATAGCTCCCAGGATCACTGAGCCACGCAAACTCCTCCACCACGTTAAGGTGGCGATTCACGGAGGAGGTGGATCAGTGTGTCAGTGTGTCTGTGTGTCTGTGTCAGTGTGTCTGTGTGCGTGTCTGTGTCAGTGTGTCTGTGTGTCTGTGTCAGTGTGTCTGTGTGCGTGTGTCTGTGTGTCTGTGTGTGTGTGTGTGTGTGTGCGGGGGGGAGGGGGGGGGGGGATAGGGTAGAAGTGTGTGTCTGTGTCTGTGTGTCTGTGTATGTGTGTGTATGTGCGTCAGTGTTTTACTGTCTGTTTTGACAGTAGGGAGCCGGGCATTAGAAGAATTTGAACCATTTTTTCTTCTTCTGCTTGTTCTTTATCTGGCTCTGAAGATCTTTTTCAGTGGCCTGAAGATCTTCGGTGGCCTGAAGGAGGGAAGACTTCTCCTGATGCCAAAGAAAACGTTCAGTTTCTGACAGATCTTCTGTCTTTTTCCGGGCTGCTTTGATCCGGTTTATCTCAGTTCTCTGTTCCTCCAGCTGGGCTTGGGACACCTGGTTTATTTTGACGATGGAAGATTTCTCCTCTTGCCACAGTAGGTGTCTGTTCTTCAGCTCATTCTCAGCCTTGAGAAAGGCTGCCTTGAGCTTACTATTGACATCCAACTGTTCGTCAACTGTAGCTTGACAGAGATTCTTAAGTGTCTCCATCTCCTCCTTGGTGGTAGTTTGAACGTGACGCTCAGTGTCCAGCAGGTCCTGTGTTACTTTCAGAGCTGCTGCGATCCTGTTAGTCTCCGCTCTCTGTTCTTCCATCTGGGCTTCATGGAAAGCCTGGGCTTTTTCCAGCGTCTGTTTTGCTGCTTGCTGGTCATGTGCTCGATAGGAAGTGATGAGACGCCCCTGTGATTGAAGATATTCACGGGCTTTTTGCTGGCGTGCTTTGAGGGAGGACCTCTCCTCTTGCCATTGTAGATTCCCATTTTTCAGCTCCCTTTCGGCCTTATGAAGAGCCTCCTTGAGCTTACTGCGGAAACATAACTGTTTATCAAGAGTAGCCTCACAGCGGTGCAGCTGCTCCTGGGTGGTAGTTTGAACACGACGCTCAATGTCCAGCAGGTACTGTGTTTCCTCCAGAGCTGCTGCGATCCTCTTTGTCTCCGCTCTCTGTTCATCTAGCTGGGCTTGATAGGAAGCCTTGGCTTGAGACAAAGCCTCAGCTTGATAGAGAGACTTCTCCTTTTGCCATGGTAGTTGACCATTTGTCAGCTCCTGCCTGGCCTTGTCAAGATCCTCTATGAGCTTACTGCTGACATCAAATTGTTCATCAAGAGTAGCCTGACAGAGGTACAGGTCCTCCTTGGTGGTAGATTGAATGAGACACTCAGTCTCCAGCAGGTCCTGTGTTTTTTCCAGAGCTGCTGCGATCCTGCTTGTCTCCGCTCTCTGTTCGGCCATCTGGGCTTTATAGAAAGCCTTGGCTTGACAGAAAGCCTTGGCGTGATAGAGAGACTTCTCCTTTTGCCATTGTAGTTGACCATTTGTCAGCTCCTGCCTGGCCTTGTCAAGAGCCTCCTTGAGCTGAAATACCTCCATCTCCTCCTTGGTGGTAGTTTTAGGTGGTAGTTGGTGGTAGTTAGTGGCAGTTTTAGGCTGACGCTCAGACTCCAGCTTCTTATGATGATCCTTCACCAACTGTTTGTTTCTTCTCATTTGTTCCATTGCAATTGTCAAATTGTTTCTGAACCAACTTGATGAGTGCTGTGAAAACTGTGAGAGTGTGAGAGTTTTCAATGTAACTGTCAAGTGTGACTGTTAATGTCTGCTCTCAAATGTGTGAAGGTGTGTGAGGGACAAACTGGCATAACACCAAAGCCACAGAATATCGTGATGTGTATTCTGATGATGAATTCAGGAATTCAATGACATCACGAATTCAATGACATCACGAATTCTATCCATGGCATGGTTACTATGGATACCAGATTGAATGTTTATCTTTGAATTTATGAATATAATGATTTCTCATGATCCTTAAAATATGGCAAAGAAATGAAACTATATGTAACCATATATATATATATAAAAAATAAAAAATATAAATCCTCTTAAAATACTGATATAAATGATCGTGTAATGTTTTATGTAGTGGGGCAGATAGTAGATTAATCGTGCAATTTATGATACAAGCATGACATTTGGTGGAGTTGTTCTGCAGAGGTATCTGGTTAAACCTGCCTGATTGGCCATTAAAAAATCCAAGATGGCCGCTAATTGGGCCTCCCGAAAATTTGTTTTCTTAATAAAACTTTGTATTTTCCCGATTTGAATGATCTTGGTGTCTATTTGTAGGTAATACAAGATGCTTTAATAATTACCCACAACTATAACACTGGAATAATGAATGTGCTGATGTCATTGGACATTTAGTGGAAAAATTAACGAATATATGTGTCAATTAATAATTCAACTCTTTTATTAAAATCATTTCCTTCAACTATGTTCAAATTGAACATGACAAGAATATGATGTCAAACTGGACAAAACAAACTGTATGGCACTGGACACTTAATTCATCTAACAATAATACATTTGATATTAAAGATAAATGTGTAACTTATAGCACATTCCCAGACTAGTCTAGTCAGCATGGACGGTACAAAAGTTGTAACTCATTCAATAAATGAAACAACTGTACTTCACATTTTCAACATTGTAAAAGATGCTACATTTTCATGTAAGATCGACAATATTATTCTAAACACGAAATCAAAGCAGCTAAATTCACATGTACAACATTATAAGACTAGTTGCTAGGATATATCTGCACCGTTGGAAAGTAGTTGAGATTCTTTATGGAGATTATAACTATACATAACATATGAAACATTGCTAGACTAGTCAATTTGGACGGAAACTAATTATCTTACAGCACTAGATTCTGAACTGATATGAAAATCAACAATTTTGCAGTTGCCATGAAGTGATTATAACCAATTGTAACAAACATTCTTTTTTGGTTTTATCATTTTTCAGTTCTTTAAATGCAATTTTACTTCCAATTGCTGAGGACTTAGCCTCAAACTAATATGTCGCACCATTTGTAGGTGCATTAATGTCAATGTCACTGTTCAGGGGGTATCATTTCGATCTGAATGTCTGCAGTAACTCCGCACAAAGGTACGGTCATCGGGCACATTCATCTTCCAACTGCTACTGCTCACATATGCAGCTGCAGAGTGCTGTCCATGGAAGTCCCAACTGAAAGCACTTGCACCTCCCATGGCTACTTTTCTTCCAGGAACACTTGGCCAGTTCCTGACAGCTGGCTGCGATGGGGGATAACGTCGACCAACATACCTGCCATTTCTCTCCTTTCTGTGTCCAACCCCAATCAGTAGGACTGCCGATGTCTGGCCTGGAGATAGTTGTCTGGCCCCAGATGATCCCAGCCTGATAAGCAGCACGCTTTGCATGTTCTCTCAGGGCTGCCTGAGTTGGTGGAATCGAGTTGTGGGGCCTTTGTTTGCAGGCAAAGATATCCAGTCTTGCTTCATCCACACCAGTAACTGCACTTGATCTATCGTACATGAGGACAACAAATCTCTCTAACTGTTGCAGGTCCAGGTCACTCATTGATGTTGGATGCTGGCTGAGATTGGTCAAGGTTTCAGAAACTTCATCACAAATGTTCCAAGTCTGCCATGCTGTCTTCTTCCCTTTCCCATGAAATGCAGACGCAATGTGTGACAGGAAATGTGGTTGTGCTAGTACATTTCTACTGTGATTTAGTTTGTGTGCCTTACTCACTAGCACAACTATGTGACATATGATTGTAAACTAGGAGAGTGGTAACAGGACCATATGGGTTATCTCTGCCTTTGCTTTGATAAGGGGAAGTAACCAAATGGGAGTTGCAGTTTAACCAGAGAATGTTGAATGTGAAGATTCCCAGAGATAGTCAAAGGTAATAAAGACACATGTCTTGATGTGACAAGGCTCAGAAGAGGAAGGGAATGACTGGAGGGGTCAATTGGGAGCTTGAAACTGCTGATCTATTGTTGTAATGTAAATGCCTGATGCCCCCCCCCCCCCTGCTGTGTGCTGAGATGTTTAAGAGCAGGAGACAAACTGAACTCTTGGATCATCCTCTGCGGACTGTGTTGCAGTCAGTATGATGGTGAAGCCTTCTCTGCGCAGAGAATAAATACTTTAAAGACAAACTTCTTCTCTCAATGTTTCTTGTTTCAGTATTATAGGACTCACTCGGTACTATTGAATAGTTTTTCCACCACAAACTTGCCATCACGAACAGGATCCCTTGAAAGATCATCGGGAACCGACTGCAGATGGGGACTGATCATCCAGGAGGCTTCTCCTCCTGCCTCTGTGCCTCCACACATTCTGGAGAGGACCGTTCAGTTGATCCTGAGCATCTTCACTGGGATCCTAAAGGACCTGATTGAGTCCAGATAGACTTCTAAACATCCGGTGAGATACTGAAATTTGGAAGATTGACTCTGAAGGTTTGTTTTGGGTTTTTGGGGTTTTTTGTTCAATTAATGTCAAATTGGGATTTTAAAAGTGCACTGATTTTAGGAAATTGAATATTTTTGTTGTCAATATTCATATTAGCATTTAACATGTGTGGATATTTGTTGACATCTCATATAAATGCTGTTGTTCGTGAAAGGTTGGGTAGATACGGCAGATACACCAGAAGTGGACGAGGACCATGAACAGTCATTGCCCACGTGAGCGTTGAAGTCCCCCAGGAGAACTATGGAGTCGGTAGGCGGCGCCCTTTCCAGGACCCCTCCCACCGACTCCAAGAAGGCCGGATACTCCGAACTGCTGTTTGGTGCATAAGCACAAACCACAGTCAGAGCCTTGCTCCCCGCAACCCGTAGGCGCATGGAGGCGACCCTCTCGTTCTCCGGGGAGAACTCCAACACAGTGGCGCTCAGCCGGGAGCTCGTGAGTATCCCCACTCCCGCCCGGCGCCTCTCACCCTGGGCAACTCCGGAAAAGGACAAAGTCCAACCCCTCTCCAGGAACTTGGTTCCAGGGCCAACGCTGTGTGTGGAGGTGAGTCCAACTATATCTAGCTGGTATCACTCCACCTCCTGCACCAGCTCCGGCTCTTTCCCCGCCAGCGAGGTGACGTTCCACGTCCCTAGAGCTAGTCTATGCTGCCGGCGATCGGCATGCCCAGGCCTCCCGCCTGACCCGCCTCCCGGTCTGCATTGCACCCGACCCCGATGCTTGTCCCTGCGGGTGGTGGGTCCACAGGGTGACTGCTCCATGCTGTTTATTCGGGCTGAGCATTCTGATGACATCACGAATTCTATCCATGGAGTCTTCCATGGCTTCGTTACTATGGATACCAGATTGAATGTTTATCTTTGAATTTATGAATGTAATGATTTCTCATGATCCTTAAAATATGGAAAAGAAATGAAACTATATGTAACCATATATAGATATAAAAAATATAAATCCTCTTAAAATACTGATATAAATGATCGTGTCATGTTTTATGTAGTGGGGCAGATAGTAGATTAATCGTGCAATTTATGATACAAGCATGAAATTTGGTGGAGTTGTTCTGCAGAGGTATCTGGTTAAACCTGCCTGATTGGCCATTCAAAACCAAACCGCACATCTAACAGGGTTTTGTGAGCATCTTTAACTTCTCACTGACATTTTAAAATGAAAGAACGCTAAATTTATAGACACACAAATGATAAAAAATAACATTTGCAGTCCAATTGTAATCCATACAGGAATATTAGATTAGAGTCTTCATTGTGTAGAGGTAAAAAACAATCAGTCAGACATGTACATTTTACATATCCTTTATTATAACATAAGAACATACAGAAAAATAGGTGGGTGCTCCATGCTGTTTATTCGGGCTGAGCCCGACCGGGCCCCATGGGCGAAGGCCCGGCCACCAGACACTCGCCTACGAGCTACCGTCCTGGGTCTGGCTCCGGGAGGGTGCCCCGGTTTCCCTGGTCCGGGCGAGGTGGCTGAAGTCCGTGGGCTACTTCTCATAAGGGTCGTTTTGAACCGCTCTTAGTCTGGGCTCTCCCCTGAAACCTGTTTGCCATGGGAGACCCTACCAGGGGCTAATGCCCCGGACAACATAGCTCCCAGGATCACTGAGCCACGCAAACTCCTCCACCACGTTAAGGTGGCGATTCACGGAGGAGGTGGATCAGTGTGTCAGTGTGTCTGTGTGTCTGTGTCAGTGTGTCTGTGTGCGTGTCTGTGTCAGTGTGTCTGTGTGTCTGTGTCAGTGTGTCTGTGTGCGTGTGTCTGTGTCTGTGTGTCTGTGTGTGTGTGTGTGTGTGTGCGGGGGGGAGGGGGGGGGGATAGGGTAGAAGTGTGTGTGTGTGTCTGTGTATGTGTGTGTATGTGCGTCAGTGTTTTACTGTCTGTTTTGACAGTAGGGAGCCGGGCATTAGAAGAATTTGAACCATTTTTTCTTCTTCTGCTTGTTCTTTATCTGGCTCTGAAGATCTTTTTCAGTGACCTGAAGTTCTTCGGTGGCCTGAAGGAGGGAAGACTTCTCCTGATGCCAAAGAAAACGTTCAGTTTCTGACAGATCTTCTGTCTTTTTCCGGGCTGCTTTGATCCGGTTTATCTCAGTTCTCTGTTCCTCCAGCTGGGCTTGGGACACCTGGTTTATTTTGACGATGGAAGATTTCTCCTCTTGCCACAGTAGGTGTCTGTTCTTCAGCTCATTCTCAGCCTTGAGAAAGGCTGCCTTGAGCTTACTATTGACATCCAACTGTTCGTCAACTGTAGCTTGACAGAGATTCTTAAGTGTCTCCATCTCCTCCTTGGTGGTAGTTTGAACGTGACGCTCAGTGTCCAGCAGGTCCTGTGTTACTTTCAGAGCTGCTGCGATCCTGTTAGTCTCCGCTCTCTGTTCTTCCATCTGGGCTTCATGGAAAGCCTGGGCTTTTTCCAGCGTCTGTTTTGCTGCTTGCTGGTCATGTGCTCGATAGGAAGTGATGAGACGCCCCTGTGATTGAA
Organism: Melanostigma gelatinosum; assembly: GCF_949748355.1. Taxonomy (NCBI): domain Eukaryota; kingdom Metazoa; phylum Chordata; class Actinopteri; order Perciformes; family Zoarcidae; genus Melanostigma; species Melanostigma gelatinosum. The sequence goes on along the minus strand of NC_136636.1, from coordinate 20,998,848 downwards.
GATATTCACGGGCTTTTTGCTGGCGTGCTTTGAGGGAGGACCTCTCCTCTTGCCATTGTAGATTCCCATTTGTCAGCTCCCTTTCGGCCTTATGAAGAGCCTCCTTGAGCTTACTGCGGAAACATAACTGTTTATCAAGAGTAGCCTCACAGCGGTGCAGCTGCTCCTGGGTGGTAGTTTGAACACGACGCTCAATGTCCAGCAGGTACTGTGTTTCCTCCAGAGCTGCTGCGATCCTCTTTGTCTCTGCTCTCTGTTCATCTAGCTGGGCTTGATAGGAAGCCTTGGCTTGAGACAAAGCCTCAGCTTGATAGAGAGACTTCTCCTTTTGCCATGGTAGTTGACCATTTGTCAGCTCCTGCCTGGCCTTGTCAAGATCCTCTATGAGCTTACTGCTGACATCAAATTGTTCATCAAGAGTAGCCTGACAGAGGTACAGGTCCTCCTTGGTGGTAGTTTGAATGAGACACTCAGTCTCCAGCAGGTCCTGTGTTTTTTCCAGAGCTGCTGCGATCCTGCTTGTCTCCGCTCTCTGTTCGGCCATCTGGGCTTTATAGAAAGCCTTGGCTTGACAGAAAGCCTTGGCGTGATAGAGAGACTTCTCCTTTTGCCATTGTAGTTGACCATTTGTCAGCTCCTGCCTGGCCTTGTCAAGAGCCTCCTTGAGCTGAAATACCTCCATCTCCTCCTTGGTGGTAGTTTTAGGTGGTAGTTGGTGGTAGTTAGTGGCAGTTTTAGGCTGACGCTCAGACTCCAGCTTCTTATGATGATCCTTCACCAACTGTTTGTTTCTTCTCATTTGTTCCATTGCAATTGTCAAATTGTTTCTGAACCAACTTGATGAGTGCTGTGAAAACTGTGAGAGTGTGAGAGTTTTCAATGTAACTGTCAAGTGTGACTGTTAATGTCTGCTCTCAAATGTGTGAAGGTGTGTGAGGGACAAACTGGCATAACACCAAAGCCACAGAATATCGTGATGTGTATTCTGATGATGAATTCAGGAATTCAATGACATCACGAATTCAATGACATCACGAATTCTATCCATGGCATGGTTACTATGGATACCAGATTGAATGTTTATCTTTGAATTTATGAATATAATGATTTCTCATGATCCTTAAAATATGGCAAAGAAATGAAACTATATGTAACCATATATATATATATAAAAAATAAAAAATATAAATCCTCTTAAAATACTGATATAAATGATCGTGTAATGTTTTATGTAGTGGGGCAGATAGTAGATTAATCGTGCAATTTATGATACAAGCATGACATTTGGTGGAGTTGTTCTGCAGAGGTATCTGGTTAAACCTGCCTGATTGGCCATTAAAAAATCCAAGATGGCCGCTAATTGGGCCTCCCGAAAATTTGTTTTCTTAATAAAACTTTGTATTTTCCCGATTTGAATGATCTTGGTGTCTATTTGTAGGTAATACAAGATGCTTTAATAATTACCCACAACTATAACACTGGAATAATGAATGTGCTGATGTCATTGGACATTTAGTGGAAAAATTAACGAATATATGTGTCAATTAATAATTCAACTCTTTTATTAAAATCATTTCCTTCAACTATGTTCAAATTGAACATGACAAGAATATGATGTCAAACTGGACAAAACAAACTGTATGGCACTGGACACTTAATTCATCTAACAATAATACATTTGATATTAAAGATAAATGTGTAACTTATAGCACATTCCCAGACTAGTCTAGTCAGCATGGACGGTACAAAAGTTGTAACTCATTCAATAAATGAAACAACTGTACTTCACATTTTCAACATTGTAAAAGATGCTACATTTTCATGTAAGATCGACAATATTATTCTAAACACGAAATCAAAGCAGCTAAATTCACATGTACAACATTATAAGACTAGTTGCTAGGATATATCTGCACCGTTGGAAAGTAGTTGAGATTCTTTATGGAGATTATAACTATACATAACATATGAAACATTGCTAGACTAGTCAATTTGGACGGAAACTAATTATCTTACAGCACTAGATTCTGAACTGATATGAAAATCAACAATTTTGCAGTTGCCATGAAGTGATTATAACCAATTGTAACAAACATTCTTTTTTGGTTTTATCATTTTTCAGTTCTTTAAATGCAATTTTACTTCCAATTGCTGAGGACTTAGCCTCAAACTAATATGTCGCACCATTTGTAGGTGCATTAATGTCAATGTCACTGTTCAGGGGGTATCATTTCGATCTGAATGTCTGCAGTAACTCCGCACAAAGGTACGGTCATCGGGCACATTCGTCTTCCAACTGCTACTGCTCACATATGCAGCTGCAGAGTGCTGTCCATGGAAGTCCCAACTGAAAGCACTTGCACCTCCCATGGCTACTTTTCTTCCAGGAACACTTGGCCAGTTCCTGACAGCTGGCTGCGATGGGGGATAACGTCGACCAACATACCTGCCATTTCTCTCCTTTCTGTGTCCAACCCCAATCAGTAGGACTGCCGATGTCTGGCCTGGAGATAGTTGTCTGGCCCCAGATGATCCCAGCCTGATAAGCAGCACGCTTTGCATGTTCTCTCAGGGCTGCCTGAGTTGGTGGAATCGAGTTGTGGGGCCTTTGTTTGCAGGCAAAGATATCCAGTCTTGCTTCATCCACACCAGTAACTGCACTTGATCTATCGTACATGAGGACAACAAATCTCTCTAACTGTTGCAGGTCCAGGTCACTCATTGATGTTGGATGCTGGCTGAGATTGGTCAAGGTTTCAGAAACTTCATCACAAATGTTCCAAGTCTGCCATGCTGTCTTCTTCCCTTTCCCATGAAATGCAGACGCAATGTGTGACAGGAAATGTGGTTGTGCTAGTACATTTCTACTGTGATTTAGTTTGTGTGCCTTACTCACTAGCACAACTATGTGACATATGATTGTAAACTAGGAGAGTGGTAACAGGACCATATGGGTTATCTCTGCCTTTGCTTTGATAAGGGGAAGTAACCAAATGGGAGTTGCAGTTTAACCAGAGAATGTTGAATGTGAAGATTCCCAGAGATAATCAAAGGTAATAAAGACACATGTCTTCATGTGACAAGGCTCAGAAGAGGAAGGGAATGACTGGAGGGGTCAATTGGGAGCTTGAAACTGCTGATCTATTGTTGTAATGTAAATGCCTGATGCCCCCCCCCCCCCCCCCTGCTGTGTGCTGAGATGTTTAAGAGCAGGAGACAAACTGAACTCTTGGATCATCCTCTGCGGACTGTGTTGCAGTCAGTATGATGGTGAAGCCTTCTCTGCGCAGAGAATAAATACTTTAAAGACAAACTTCTTCTCTCAATGTTTCTTGTTTCAGTATTATAGGACTCACTCGGTACTATTGAATAGTTTTTCCACCACAAACTTGCCATCACGAACAGGATCCCTTGAAAGATCATCGGGAACCGACTGCAGATGGGGACTGATCATCCAGGAGGCTTCTCCTCCTGCCTCTGTGCCTCCACACATTCTGGAGAGGACCGTTCAGTTGATCCTGAGCATCTTCACTGGGATCCTAAAGGACCTGATTGAGTCCAGATAGACTTCTAAACATCCGGTGAGATACTGAAATTTGGAAGATTGACTCTGAAGGTTTGTTTTGGGTTTTTGGGGTTTTTTGTTCAATTAATGTCAAATTGGGATTTTAAAAGTGCACTGATTTTAGGAAATTGAATATTTTTGTTGTCAATATTCATATTAGCATTTAACATGTGTGGATATTTGTTGACATCTCATATAAATGCTGTTGTTCGTGAAAGGTTGGGTAGATACGGCAGATACACCAGAAGTGGACGAGGACCATGAACAGTCATTGCCCACGTGAGCGTTGAAGTCCCCCAGGAGAACTATGGAGTCGGTAGGCGGCGCCCTTTCCAGGACCCCTCCCACCGACTCCAAGAAGGCCGGATACTCCGAACTGCTGTTTGGTGCATAAGCACAAACCACAGTCAGAGCCTTGCTCCCCGCAACCCGTAGGCGCATGGAGGCGACCCTCTCGTTCTCCGGGGAGAACTCCAACACAGTGGCGCTCAGCCGGGAGCTCGTGAGTATCCCCACTCCCGCCCGGCGCCTCTCACCCTGGGCAACTCCGGAAAAGGACAAAGTCCAACCCCTCTCCAGGAACTTGGTTCCAGGGCCAACGCTGTGTGTGGAGGTGAGTCCAACTATATCTAGCTGGTATCACTCCACCTCCTGCACCAGCTCCGGCTCTTTCCCCGCCAGCGAGGTGACGTTCCACGTCCCTAGAGCTAGTCTATGCTGCCGGCGATCGGCATGCCCAGGCCTCCCGCCTGACCCGCCTCCCGGTCTGCATTGCACCCGACCCCGATGCTTGTCCCTGCGGGTGGTGGGTCCACAGGGTGACTGCTCCATGCTGTTTATTCGGGCTGAGCATTCTGATGACATCACGAATTCTATCCATGGAGTCTTCCATGGCTTCGTTACTATGGATACCAGATTGAATGTTTATCTTTGAATTTATGAATGTAATGATTTCTCATGATCCTTAAAATATGGAAAAGAAATGAAACTATATGTAACCATATATAGATATAAAAAATATAAATCCTCTTAAAATACTGATATAAATGATCGTGTCATGTTTTATGTAGTGGGGCAGATAGTAGATTAATCGTGCAATTTATGATACAAGCATGAAATTTGGTGGAGTTGTTCTGCAGAGGTATCTGGTTAAACCTGCCTGATTGGCCATTCAAAACCAAACCGCACATCTAACAGGGTTTTGTGAGCATCTTTAACTTCTCACTGACATTTTAAAATGAAAGAACGCTAAATTTATAGACACACAAATGATAAAAAATAACATTTGCAGTCCAATTGTAATCCATACAGGAATATTAGATTAGAGTCTTCATTGTGTAGAGGTAAAAAACAATCAGTCAGACATGTACATTTTACATATCCTTTATTATAACATAAGAACATACAGAAAAATAGGTGGGTGCTCCATGCTGTTTATTCGGGCTGAGCCCGACCGGGCCCCATGGGCGAAGGCCCGGCCACCAGACACTCGCCTACGAGCTACCGTCCTGGGTCTGGCTCCGGGAGGGTGCCCCGGTTTCCCTGGTCCGGGCGAGGTGGCTGAAGTCCGTGGGCTACTTCTCATAAGGGTCGTTTTGAACCGCTCTTAGTCTGGGCTCTCCCCTGAAACCTGTTTGCCATGGGAGACCCTACCAGGGGCTAATGCCCCGGACAACATAGCTCCCAGGATCACTGAGCCACGCAAACTCCTCCACCACGTTAAGGTGGCGATTCACGGAGGAGGTGGATCAGTGTGTCAGTGTGTCTGTGTGTCTGTGTCAGTGTGTCTGTGTGCGTGTCTGTGTCAGTGTGTCTGTGTGTCTGTGTCAGTGTGTCTGTGTGCGTGTGTCTGTGTCTGTGTGTCTGTGTGTGTGTGTGTGTGTGTGCGGGGGGGAGGGGGGGGGGGATAGGGTAGAAGTGTGTGTCTGTGTCTGTGTGTCTGTGTATGTGTGTGTATGTGCGTCAGTGTTTTACTGTCTGTTTTGACAGTAGGGAGCCGGGCATTAGAAGAATTTGAACCATTTTTTCTTCTTCTGCTTGTTCTTTATCTGGCTCTGAAGATCTTTTTCAGTGGCCTGAAGATCTTCGGTGGCCTGAAGGAGGGAAGACTTCTCCTGATGCCAAAGAAAACGTTCAGTTTCTGACAGATCTTCTGTCTTTTTCCGGGCTGCTTTGATCCGGTTTATCTCAGTTCTCTGTTCCTCCAGCTGGGCTTGGGACACCTGGTTTATTTTGACGATGGAAGATTTCTCCTCTTGCCACAGTAGGTGTCTGTTCTTCAGCTCATTCTCAGCCTTGAGAAAGGCTGCCTTGAGCTTACTATTGACATCCAACTGTTCGTCAACTGTAGCTTGACAGAGATTCTTAAGTGTCTCCATCTCCTCCTTGGTGGTAGTTTGAACGTGACGCTCAGTGTCCAGCAGGTCCTGTGTTACTTTCAGAGCTGCTGCGATCCTGTTAGTCTCCGCTCTCTGTTCTTCCATCTGGGCTTCATGGAAAGCCTGGGCTTTTTCCAGCGTCTGTTTTGCTGCTTGCTGGTCATGTGCTCGATAGGAAGTGATGAGACGCCCCTGTGATTGAAGATATTCACGGGCTTTTTGCTGGCGTGCTTTGAGGGAGGACCTCTCCTCTTGCCATTGTAGATTCCCATTTTTCAGCTCCCTTTCGGCCTTATGAAGAGCCTCCTTGAGCTTACTGCGGAAACATAACTGTTTATCAAGAGTAGCCTCACAGCGGTGCAGCTGCTCCTGGGTGGTAGTTTGAACACGACGCTCAATGTCCAGCAGGTACTGTGTTTCCTCCAGAGCTGCTGCGATCCTCTTTGTCTCCGCTCTCTGTTCATCTAGCTGGGCTTGATAGGAAGCCTTGGCTTGAGACAAAGCCTCAGCTTGATAGAGAGACTTCTCCTTTTGCCATGGTAGTTGACCATTTGTCAGCTCCTGCCTGGCCTTGTCAAGATCCTCTATGAGCTTACTGCTGACATCAAATTGTTCATCAAGAGTAGCCTGACAGAGGTACAGGTCCTCCTTGGTGGTAGTTTGAATGAGACACTCAGTCTCCAGCAGGTCCTGTGTTTTTTCCAGAGCTGCTGCGATCCTGCTTGTCTCCGCTCTCTGTTCGGCCATCTGGGCTTTATAGAAAGCCTTGGCTTGACAGAAAGCCTTGGCGTGATAGAGAGACTTCTCCTTTTGCCATTGTAGTTGACCATTTGTCAGCTCCTGCCTGGCCTTGTCAAGAGCCTCCTTGAGCTGAAATACCTCCATCTCCTCCTTGGTGGTAGTTTTAGGTGGTAGTTGGTGGTAGTTAGTGGCAGTTTTAGGCTGACGCTCAGACTCCAGCTTCTTATGATGATCCTTCACCAACTGTTTGTTTCTTCTCATTTGTTCCATTGCAATTGTCAAATTGTTTCTGAACCAACTTGATGAGTGCTGTGAAAACTGTGAGAGTGTGAGAGTTTTCAATGTAACTGTCAAGTGTGACTGTTAATGTCTGCTCTCAAATGTGTGAAGGTGTGTGAGGGACAAACTGGCATAACACCAAAGCCACAGAATATCGTGATGTGTATTCTGATGATGAATTCAGGAATTCAATGACATCACGAATTCTATCCATGGAGTCCTCCATGGCATGGTTACTATGGATACCAGATTGAATGTTTATCTTTGAATTTATGAATATAATGATTTCTCATGATCCTTAAAATATGGCAAAGAAATGAAACTATATGTAACCATATATATATATAAAAAATAAAAAATATAAATCCTCTTAAAATACTGATATAAATGATCGTGTCATGTTTTATGTAGTGGGGCAGATAGTAGATTAATCGTGCAATTTATGATACAAGCATGAAATTTGGTGGAGTTGTTCTGCAGAGGTATCTGGTTAAACCTGCCTGATTGGCCATTCAAAAATCCAAGATGGCTGCTAATTGGGCCTCCCGAAAATTTGTTTTCATAATAAAACTTTGTATTTCCCCGATTTGAATGATCTTGGTGTCTATTTGTAGGTAATACAAGATGCTTTAATAATTACCCACAACTATAACACTGGAATAATGAATGTGCTGATGTCATTGGACATTTAGTGGAAAAATTAACGAATATATGTGTCGATTAATAATTCAACTCTTTTATTAAAATCATTTCCTTCAACTATGTTCAAATTGAACATGACAAGAATATGATGTCAAACTGGACAAAACAAACTGTATGGCACTGGACACTTAATTCATCTAACAATAATACATTTGATATTAAAGATAAATGTGTAACTTATAGCACATTCCCAGACTAGTCTAGTCAGCATGGACGGTACAAAAGTTGTAACTCATTCAATAAATGAAACAACTGTACTTCACATTTTCAACATTGTAAAAGATGCTACATTTTCATGTAAGATCGACAATATTATTCTAAACACGAAATCAAAGCAGCTAAATTCACATGTACAACATTATAAGACTAGTTGCTAGGATATATCTGCACCGTTGGAAAGTAGTTGAGATTCTTTATGGAGATTATAACTATACATAACATATGAAACATTGCTAGACTAGTCAATTTGGACGGAAACTAATTATCTTACAGCACTAGATTCTGAACTGATATGAAAATCAACAATTTTGCAGTTGCCATGAAGTGATTATAACCAATTGTAACAAACATTCTTTTTTGGTTTTATCATTTTTCAGTTCTTTAAATGCAATTTTACTTCCAATTGCTGAGGACTTAGCCTCAAACTAATATGTCGCACCATTTGTAGGTGCATTAATGTCAATGTCACTGTTCAGGGGGTATCATTTCGATCTGAATGTCTGCAGTAACTCCGCACAAAGGTACGGTCATCGGGCACATTCGTCTTCCAACTGCTACTGCTCACATATGCAGCTGCAGAGTGCTGTCCATGGAAGTCCCAACTGAAAGCACTTGCACCTCCCATGGCTACTTTTCTTCCAGGAACACTTGGCCAGTTCCTGACAGCTGGCTGCGATGGGGGATAACGTCGACCAACATACCTGCCATTTCTCTCCTTTCTGTGTCCAACCCCAATCAGTAGGACTGCCGATGTCTGGCCTGGAGATAGTTGTCTGGCCCCAGATGATCCCAGCCTGATAAGCAGCACGCTTTGCATGTTCTCTCAGGGCTGCCTGAGTTGGTGGAATCGAGTTGTGGGGCCTTTGTTTGCAGGCAAAGATATCCAGTCTTGCTTCATCCACACCAGTAACTGCACTTGATCTATCGTACATGAGGACAACAAATCTCTCTAACTGTTGCAGGTCCAGGTCACTCATTGATGTTGGATGCTGGCTGAGATTGGTCAAGGTTTCAGAAACTTCATCACAAATGTTCCAAGTCTGCCATGCTGTCTTCTTCCCTTTCCCATGAAATGCAGACGCAATGTGTGACAGGAAATGTGGTTGTGCTAGTACATTTCTACTGTGATTTAGTTTGTGTGCCTTACTCACTAGCACAACTATGTGACATATGATTGTAAACTAGGAGAGTGGTAACAGGACCATATGGGTTATCTCTGCCTTTGCTTTGATAAGGGGAAGTAACCAAATGGGAGTTGCAGTTTAACCAGAGAATGTTGAATGTGAAGATTCCCAGAGATAATCAAAGGTAATAAAGACACATGTCTTGATGTGACAAGGCTCAGAAGAGGAAGGGAATGACTGGAGGGGTCAATTGGGAGCTTGAAACTGCTGATCTATTGTTGTAATGTAAATGCCTGATGCCCCCCCCCCCCCTGCTGTGTGCTGAGATGTTTAAGAGCAGGAGACAAACTGAACTCTTGGATCATCCTCTGCGGACTGTGTTGCAGTCAGTATGATGGTGAAGCCTTCTCTGCGCAGAGAATAAATACTTTAAAGACAAACTTCTTCTCTCAATGTTTCTTGTTTCAGTATTATAGGACTCACTCGGTACTATTGAATAGTTTTTCCACCACAAACTTGCCATCACGAACAGGATCCCTTGAAAGATCATCGGGAACCGACTGCAGATGGGGACTGATCATCCAGGAGGCTTCTCCTCCTGCCTCTGTGCCTCCACACATTCTGGAGAGGACCGTTCAGTTGATCCTGAGCATCTTCACTGGGATCCTAAAGGACCTGATTGAGTCCAGATAGACTTCTAAACATCCGGTGAGATACTGAAATTTGGAAGATTGACTCTGAAGGTTTGTTTTGGGTTTTTGGGGTTTTTTGTTCAATTAATGTCAAATTGGGATTTTAAAAGTGCACTGATTTTAGGAAATTGAATATTTTTGTTGTCAATATTCATATTAGCATTTAACATGTGTGGATATTTGTTGACATCTCATATAAATGCTGTTGTTCGTGAAAGGTTGGGTAGATACGGCAGATACACCAGAAGTGGACGAGGACCATGAACAGTCATTGCCCACGTGAGCGTTGAAGTCCCCCAGGAGAACTATGGAGTCGGTAGGCGGCGCCCTTTCCAGGACCCCTCCCACCGACTCCAAGAAGGCCGGATACTCCGAACTGCTGTTTGGTGCATAAGCACAAACCACAGTCAGAGCCTTGCTCCCCGCAACCCGTAGGCGCATGGAGGCGACCCTCTCGTTCTCCGGGGAGAACTCCAACACAGTGGCGCTCAGCCGGGAGCTCGTGAGTATCCCCACTCCCGCCCGGCGCCTCTCACCCTGGGCAACTCCGGAAAAGGACAAAGTCCAACCCCTCTCCAGGAACTTGGTTCCAGGGCCAACGCTGTGTGTGGAGGTGAGTCCAACTATATCTAGCTGGTATCACTCCACCTCCTGCACCAGCTCCGGCTCTTTCCCCGCCAGCGAGGTGACGTTCCACGTCCCTAGAGCTAGTCTATGCTGCCGGCGATCGGCATGCCCAGGCCTCCCGCCTGACCCGCCTCCCGGTCTGCATTGCACCCGACCCCGATGCTTGTCCCTGCGGGTGGTGGGTCCACAGGGTGACTGCTCCATGCTGTTTATTCGGGCTGAGCATTCTGATGACATCACGAATTCTATCCATGGAGTCTTCCATGGCTTCGTTACTATGGATACCAGATTGAATGTTTATCTTTGAATTTATGAATGTAATGATTTCTCATGATCCTTAAAATATGGAAAAGAAATGAAACTATATGTAACCATATATAGATATAAAAAATATAAATCCTCTTAAAATACTGATATAAATGATCGTGTCATGTTTTATGTAGTGGGGCAGATAGTAGATTAATCGTGCAATTTATGATACAAGCATGAAATTTGGTGGAGTTGTTCTGCAGAGGTATCTGGTTAAACCTGCCTGATTGGCCATTCAAAACCAAACCGCACATCTAACAGGGTTTTGTGAGCATCTTTAACTTCTCACTGACATTTTAAAATGAAAGAACGCTAAATTTATAGACACACAAATGATAAAAAATAACATTTGCAGTCCAATTGTAATTCATACAGGAATATTAGATTAGAGTCTTCATTGTGTAGAGGTAAAAAACAATCAGTCAGACATGTACATTTTACATATCCTTTATTATAACATAAGAACATACAGAAAAATAGGTGGGTGCTCCATGCTGTTTATTCGGGCTGAGCCCGACCGGGCCCCATGGGCGAAGGCCCGGCCACCAGACACTCGCCTACGAGCTACCGTCCTGGGTCTGGCTCCGGGAGGGTGCCCCGGTTTCCCTGGTCCGGGCGAGGTGGCTGAAGTCCGTGGGCTACTTCTCATAAGGGTCGTTTTGAACCGCTCTTAGTCTGGGCTCTCCCCTGAAACCTGTTTGCCATGGGAGACCCTACCAGGGGCTAATGCCCCGGACAACATAGCTCCCAGGATCACTGAGCCACGCAAACTCCTCCACCACGTTAAGGTGGCGATTCACGGAGGAGGTGGATCAGTGTGTCAGTGTGTCTGTGTGTCTGTGTCAGTGTGTCTGTGTGCGTGTCTGTGTCAGTGTGTCTGTGTGTCTGTGTCAGTGTGTCTGTGTGCGTGTGTCTGTGTCTGTGTGTCTGTGTGTGTGTGTGTGTGTGTGCGGGGGGGAGGGGGGGGGGGATAGGGTAGAAGTGTGTGTCTGTGTCTGTGTGTCTGTGTCTGTGTGTCTGTGTATGTGTGTGTATGTGCGTCAGTGTTTTACTGTCTGTTTTGACAGTAGGGAGCCGGGCATTAGAAGAATTTGAACCATTTTTTCTTCTTCTGCTTGTTCTTTATCTGGCTCTGAAGATCTTTTTCAGTGACCTGAAGTTCTTCGGTGGCCTGAAGGAGGGAAGACTTCTCCTGATGCCAAAGAAAACGTTCAGTTTCTGACAGATCTTCTGTCTTTTTCCGGGCTGCTTTGATCCGGTTTATCTCAGTTCTCTGTTCCTCCAGCTGGGCTTGGGACACCTGGTTTATTTTGACGATGGAAGATTTCTCCTCTTGCCACAGTAGGTGTCTGTTCTTCAGCTCATTCTCAGCCTTGAGAAAGGCTGCCTTGAGCTTACTATTGACATCCAACTGTTCGTCAACTGTAGCTTGACAGAGATTCTTAAGTGTCTCCATCTCCTCCTTGGTGGTAGTTTGAACGTGACGCTCAGTGTCCAGCAGGTCCTGTGTTACTTTCAGAGCTGCTGCGATCCTGTTAGTCTCCGCTCTCTGTTCTTCCATCTGGGCTTCATGGAAAGCCTGGGCTTTTTCCAGCGTCTGTTTTGCTGCTTGCTGGTCATGTGCTCGATAGGAAGTGATGAGACGCCCCTGTGATTGAAGATATTCACGGGCTTTTTGCTGGCGTGCTTTGAGGGAGGACCTCTCCTCTTGCCATTGTAGATTCCCATTTTTCAGCTCCCTTTCGGCCTTATGAAGAGCCTCCTTGAGCTTACTGCGGAAACATAACTGTTTATCAAGAGTAGCCTCACAGCGGTGCAGCTGCTCCTGGGTGGTAGTTTGAACACGACGCTCAATGTCCAGCAGGTACTGTGTTTCCTCCAGAGCTGCTGCGATCCTCTTTGTCTCCGCTCTCTGTTCATCTAGCTGGGCTTGATAGGAAGCCTTGGCTTGAGACAAAGCCTCAGCTTGATAGAGAGACTTCTCCTTTTGCCATGGTAGTTGACCATTTGTCAGCTCCTGCCTGGCCTTGTCAAGATCCTCTATGAGCTTACTGCTGACATCAAATTGTTCATCAAGAGTAGCCTGACAGAGGTACAGGTCCTCCTTGGTGGTAGTTTGAATGAGACACTCAGTCTCCAGCAGGTCCTGTGTTTTTTCCAGAGCTGCTGCGATCCTGCTTGTCTCCGCTCTCTGTTCGGCCATCTGGGCTTTATAGAAAGCCTTGGCTTGACAGAAAGCCTTGGCGTGATAGAGAGACTTCTCCTTTTGCCATTGTAGTTGACCATTTGTCAGCTCCTGCCTGGCCTTGTCAAGAGCCTCCTTGAGCTGAAATACCTCCATCTCCTCCTTGGTGGTAGTTTTAGGTGGTAGTTGGTGGTAGTTAGTGGCAGTTTTAGGCTGACGCTCAGACTCCAGCTTCTTATGATGATCCTTCACCAACTGTTTGTTTCTTCTCATTTGTTCCATTGCAATTGTCAAATTGTTTCTGAACCAACTTGATGAGTGCTGTGAAAACTGTGAGAGTGTGAGAGTTTTCAATGTAACTGTCAAGTGTGACTGTTAATGTCTGCTCTCAAATGTGTGAAGGTGTGTGAGGGACAAACTGGCATAACACCAAAGCCACAGAATATCGTGATGTGTATTCTGATGATGAATTCAGGAATTCAATGACATCACGAATTCAATGACATCACGAATTCTATCCATGGCATGGTTACTATGGATACCAGATTGAATGTTTATCTTTGAATTTATGAATATAATGATTTCTCATGATCCTTAAAATATGGCAAAGAAATGAAACTATATGTAACCATATATATATATATAAAAAATAAAAAATATAAATCCTCTTAAAATACTGATATAAATGATCGTGTAATGTTTTATGTAGTGGGGCAGATAGTAGATTAATCGTGCAATTTATGATACAAGCATGACATTTGGTGGAGTTGTTCTGCAGAGGTATCTGGTTAAACCTGCCTGATTGGCCATTAAAAAATCCAAGATGGCCGCTAATTGGGCCTCCCGAAAATTTGTTTTCTTAATAAAACTTTGTATTTTCCCGATTTGAATGATCTTGGTGTCTATTTGTAGGTAATACAAGATGCTTTAATAATTACCCACAACTATAACACTGGAATAATGAATGTGCTGATGTCATTGGACATTTAGTGGAAAAATTAACGAATATATGTGTCAATTAATAATTCAACTCTTTTATTAAAATCATTTCCTTCAACTATGTTCAAATTGAACATGACAAGAATATGATGTCAAACTGGACAAAACAAACTGTATGGCACTGGACACTTAATTCATCTAACAATAATACATTTGATATTAAAGATAAATGTGTAACTTATAGCACATTCCCAGACTAGTCTAGTCAGCATGGACGGTACAAAAGTTGTAACTCATTCAATAAATGAAACAACTGTACTTCACATTTTCAACATTGTAAAAGATGCTACATTTTCATGTAAGATCGACAATATTATTCTAAACACGAAATCAAAGCAGCTAAATTCACATGTACAACATTATAAGACTAGTTGCTAGGATATATCTGCACCGTTGGAAAGTAGTTGAGATTCTTTATGGAGATTATAACTATACATAACATATGAAACATTGCTAGACTAGTCAATTTGGACGGAAACTAATTATCTTACAGCACTAGATTCTGAACTGATATGAAAATCAACAATTTTGCAGTTGCCATGAAGTGATTATAACCAATTGTAACAAACATTCTTTTTTGGTTTTATCATTTTTCAGTTCTTTAAATGCAATTTTACTTCCAATTGCTGAGGACTTAGCCTCAAACTAATATGTCGCACCATTTGTAGGTGCATTAATGTCAATGTCACTGTTCAGGGGGTATCATTTCGATCTGAATGTCTGCAGTAACTCCGCACAAAGGTACGGTCATCGGGCACATTCATCTTCCAACTGCTACTGCTCACATATGCAGCTGCAGAGTGCTGTCCATGGAAGTCCCAACTGAAAGCACTTGCACCTCCCATGGCTACTTTTCTTCCAGGAACACTTGGCCAGTTCCTGACAGCTGGCTGCGATGGGGGATAACGTCGACCAACATACCTGCCATTTCTCTCCTTTCTGTGTCCAACCCCAATCAGTAGGACTGCCGATGTCTGGCCTGGAGATAGTTGTCTGGCCCCAGATGATCCCAGCCTGATAAGCAGCACGCTTTGCATGTTCTCTCAGGGCTGCCTGAGTTGGTGGAATCGAGTTGTGGGGCCTTTGTTTGCAGGCAAAGATATCCAGTCTTGCTTCATCCACACCAGTAACTGCACTTGATCTATCGTACATGAGGACAACAAATCTCTCTAACTGTTGCAGGTCCAGGTCACTCATTGATGTTGGATGCTGGCTGAGATTGGTCAAGGTTTCAGAAACTTCATCACAAATGTTCCAAGTCTGCCATGCTGTCTTCTTCCCTTTCCCATGAAATGCAGACGCAATGTGTGACAGGAAATGTGGTTGTGCTAGTACATTTCTACTGTGATTTAGTTTGTGTGCCTTACTCACTAGCACAACTATGTGACATATGATTGTAAACTAGGAGAGTGGTAACAGGACCATATGGGTTATCTCTGCCTTTGCTTTGATAAGGGGAAGTAACCAAATGGGAGTTGCAGTTTAACCAGAGAATGTTGAATGTGAAGATTCCCAGAGATAGTCAAAGGTAATAAAGACACATGTCTTGATGTGACAAGGCTCAGAAGAGGAAGGGAATGACTGGAGGGGTCAATTGGGAGCTTGAAACTGCTGATCTATTGTTGTAATGTAAATGCCTGATGCCCCCCCCCCCCCCCTGCTGTGTGCTGAGATGTTTAAGAGCAGGAGACAAACTGAACTCTTGGATCATCCTCTGCGGACTGTGTTGCAGTCAGTATGATGGTGAAGCCTTCTCTGCGCAGAGAATAAATACTTTAAAGACAAACTTCTTCTCTCAATGTTTCTTGTTTCAGTATTATAGGACTCACTCGGTACTATTGAATAGTTTTTCCACCACAAACTTGCCATCACGAACAGGATCCCTTGAAAGATCATCGGGAACCGACTGCAGATGGGGACTGATCATCCAGGAGGCTTCTCCTCCTGCCTCTGTGCCTCCACACATTCTGGAGAGGACCGTTCAGTTGATCCTGAGCATCTTCACTGGGATCCTAAAGGACCTGATTGAGTCCAGATAGACTTCTAAACATCCGGTGAGATACTGAAATTTGGAAGATTGACTCTGAAGGTTTGTTTTGGGTTTTTGGGGTTTTTTGTTCAATTAATGTCAAATTGGGATTTTAAAAGTGCACTGATTTTAGGAAATTGAATATTTTTGTTGTCAATATTCATATTAGCATTTAACATGTGTGGATATTTGTTGACATCTCATATAAATGCTGTTGTTCGTGAAAGGTTGGGTAGATACGGCAGATACACCAGAAGTGGACGAGGACCATGAACAGTCATTGCCCACGTGAGCGTTGAAGTCCCCCAGGAGAACTATGGAGTCGGTAGGCGGCGCCCTTTCCAGGACCCCTCCCACCGACTCCAAGAAGGCCGGATACTCCGAACTGCTGTTTGGTGCATAAGCACAAACCACAGTCAGAGCCTTGCTCCCCGCAACCCGTAGGCGCATGGAGGCGACCCTCTCGTTCTCCGGGGAGAACTCCAACACAGTGGCGCTCAGCCGGGAGCTCGTGAGTATCCCCACTCCCGCCCGGCGCCTCTCACCCTGGGCAACTCCGGAAAAGGACAAAGTCCAACCCCTCTCCAGGAACTTGGTTCCAGGGCCAACGCTGTGTGTGGAGGTGAGTCCAACTATATCTAGCTGGTATCACTCCACCTCCTGCACCAGCTCCGGCTCTTTCCCCGCCAGCGAGGTGACGTTCCACGTCCCTAGAGCTAGTCTATGCTGCCGGCGATCGGCATGCCCAGGCCTCCCGCCTGACCCGCCTCCCGGTCTGCATTGCACCCGACCCCGATGCTTGTCCCTGCGGGTGGTGGGTCCACAGGGTGACTGCTCCATGCTGTTTATTCGGGCTGAGCATTCTGATGACATCACGAATTCTATCCATGGAGTCTTCCATGGCTTCGTTACTATGGATACCAGATTGAATGTTTATCTTTGAATTTATGAATGTAATGATTTCTCATGATCCTTAAAATATGGAAAAGAAATGAAACTATATGTAACCATATATAGATATAAAAAATATAAATCCTCTTAAAATACTGATATAAATGATCGTGTCATGTTTTATGTAGTGGGGCAGATAGTAGATTAATCGTGCAATTTATGATACAAGCATGAAATTTGGTGGAGTTGTTCTGCAGAGGTATCTGGTTAAACCTGCCTGATTGGCCATTCAAAACCAAACCGCACATCTAACAGGGTTTTGTGAGCATCTTTAACTTCTCACTGACATTTTAAAATGAAAGAACGCTAAATTTATAGACACACAAATGATAAAAAATAACATTTGCAGTCCAATTGTAATCCATACAGGAATATTAGATTAGAGTCTTCATTGTGTAGAGGTAAAAAACAATCAGTCAGACATGTACATTTTACATATCCTTTATTATAACATAAGAACATACAGAAAAATAGGTGGGTGCTCCATGCTGTTTATTCGGGCTGAGCCCGACCGGGCCCCATGGGCGAAGGCCCGGCCACCAGACACTCGCCTACGAGCTACCGTCCTGGGTCTGGCTCCGGGAGGGTGCCCCGGTTTCCCTGGTCCGGGCGAGGTGGCTGAAGTCCGTGGGCTACTTCTCATAAGGGTCGTTTTGAACCGCTCTTAGTCTGGGCTCTCCCCTGAAACCTGTTTGCCATGGGAGACCCTACCAGGGGCTAATGCCCCGGACAACATAGCTCCCAGGATCACTGAGCCACGCAAACTCCTCCACCACGTTAAGGTGGCGATTCACGGAGGAGGTGGATCAGTGTGTCAGTGTGTCTGTGTGTCTGTGTCAGTGTGTCTGTGTGCGTGTCTGTGTCAGTGTGTCTGTGTGTCTGTGTCAGTGTGTCTGTGTGCGTGTGTCTGTGTCTGTGTGTCTGTGTGTGTGTGTGTGTGTGTGCGGGGGGGAGGGGGGGGGGGGATAGGGTAGAAGTGTGTGTCTGTGTCTGTGTGTCTGTGTATGTGTGTGTATGTGCGTCAGTGTTTTACTGTCTGTTTTGACAGTAGGGAGCCGGGCATTAGAAGAATTTGAACCATTTTTTCTTCTTCTGCTTGTTCTTTATCTGGCTCTGAAGATCTTTTTCAGTGGCCTGAAGATCTTCGGTGGCCTGAAGGAGGGAAGACTTCTCCTGATGCCAAAGAAAACGTTCAGTTTCTGACAGATCTTCTGTCTTTTTCCGGGCTGCTTTGATCCGGTTTATCTCAGTTCTCTGTTCCTCCAGCTGGGCTTGGGACACCTGGTTTATTTTGACGATGGAAGATTTCTCCTCTTGCCACAGTAGGTGTCTGTTCTTCAGCTCATTCTCAGCCTTGAGAAAGGCTGCCTTGAGCTTACTATTGACATCCAACTGTTCGTCAACTGTAGCTTGACAGAGATTCTTAAGTGTCTCCATCTCCTCCTTGGTGGTAGTTTGAACGTGACGCTCAGTGTCCAGCAGGTCCTGTGTTACTTTCAGAGCTGCTGCGATCCTGTTAGTCTCCGCTCTCTGTTCTTCCATCTGGGCTTCATGGAAAGCCTGGGCTTTTTCCAGCGTCTGTTTTGCTGCTTGCTGGTCATGTGCTCGATAGGAAGTGATGAGACGCCCCTGTGATTGAAGATATTCACGGGCTTTTTGCTGGCGTGCTTTGAGGGAGGACCTCTCCTCTTGCCATTGTAGATTCCCATTTTTCAGCTCCCTTTCGGCCTTATGAAGAGCCTCCTTGAGCTTACTGCGGAAACATAACTGTTTATCAAGAGTAGCCTCACAGCGGTGCAGCTGCTCCTGGGTGGTAGTTTGAACACGACGCTCAATGTCCAGCAGGTACTGTGTTTCCTCCAGAGCTGCTGCGATCCTCTTTGTCTCCGCTCTCTGTTCATCTAGCTGGGCTTGATAGGAAGCCTTGGCTTGAGACAAAGCCTCAGCTTGATAGAGAGACTTCTCCTTTTGCCATGGTAGTTGACCATTTGTCAGCTCCTGCCTGGCCTTGTCAAGATCCTCTATGAGCTTACTGCTGACATCAAATTGTTCATCAAGAGTAGCCTGACAGAGGTACAGGTCCTCCTTGGTGGTAGTTTGAATGAGACACTCAGTCTCCAGCAGGTCCTGTGTTTTTTCCAGAGCTGCTGCGATCCTGCTTGTCTCCGCTCTCTGTTCGGCCATCTGGGCTTTATAGAAAGCCTTGGCTTGACAGAAAGCCTTGGCGTGATAGAGAGACTTCTCCTTTTGCCATTGTAGTTGACCATTTGTCAGCTCCTGCCTGGCCTTGTCAAGAGCCTCCTTGAGCTGAAATACCTCCATCTCCTCCTTGGTGGTAGTTTTAGGTGGTAGTTGGTGGTAGTTAGTGGCAGTTTTAGGCTGACGCTCAGACTCCAGCTTCTTATGATGATCCTTCACCAACTGTTTGTTTCTTCTCATTTGTTCCATTGCAATTGTCAAATTGTTTCTGAACCAACTTGATGAGTGCTGTGAAAACTGTGAGAGTGTGAGAGTTTTCAATGTAACTGTCAAGTGTGACTGTTAATGTCTGCTCTCAAATGTGTGAAGGTGTGTGAGGGACAAACTGGCATAACACCAAAGCCACAGAATATCGTGATGTGTATTCTGATGATGAATTCAGGAATTCAATGACATCACGAATTCAATGACATCACGAATTCTATCCATGGCATGGTTACTATGGATACCAGATTGAATGTTTATCTTTGAATTTATGAATATAATGATTTCTCATGATCCTTAAAATATGGCAAAGAAATGAAACTATATGTAACCATATATATATATATAAAAAATAAAAAATATAAATCCTCTTAAAATACTGATATAAATGATCGTGTAATGTTTTATGTAGTGGGGCAGATAGTAGATTAATCGTGCAATTTATGATACAAGCATGACATTTGGTGGAGTTGTTCTGCAGAGGTATCTGGTTAAACCTGCCTGATTGGCCATTAAAAAATCCAAGATGGCCGCTAATTGGGCCTCCCGAAAATTTGTTTTCTTAATAAAACTTTGTATTTCCCCGATTTGAATGATCTTGGTGTCTATTTGTAGGTAATACAAGATGCTTTAATAATTACCCACAACTATAACACTGGAATAATGAATGTGCTGATGTCATTGGACATTTAGTGGAAAAATTAACGAATATATGTGTCGATTAATAATTCAACTCTTTTATTAAAATCATTTCCTTCAACTATGTTCAAATTGAACATGACAAGAATATGATGTCAAACTGGACAAAACAAACTGTATGGCACTGGACACTTAATTCATCTAACAATAATACATTTGATATTAAAGATAAATGTGTAACTTATAGCACATTCCCAGACTAGTCTAGTCAGCATGGACGGTACAAAAGTTGTAACTCATTCAATAAATGAAACAACTGTACTTCACATTTTCAACATTGTAAAAGATGCTACATTTTCATGTAAGATCGACAATATTATTCTAAACACGAAATCAAAGCAGCTAAATTCACATGTACAACATTATAAGACTAGTTGCTAGGATATATCTGCACCGTTGGAAAGTAGTTGAGATTCTTTATGGAGATTATAACTATACATAACATATGAAACATTGCTAGACTAGTCAATTTGGACGGAAACTAATTATCTTACAGCACTAGATTCTGAACTGATATGAAAATCAACAATTTTGCAGTTGCCATGAAGTGATTATAACCAATTGTAACAAACATTCTTTTTTGGTTTTATCATTTTTCAGTTCTTTAAATGCAATTTTACTTCCAATTGCTGAGGACTTAGCCTCAAACTAATATGTCGCACCATTTGTAGGTGCATTAATGTCAATGTCACTGTTCAGGGGGTATCATTTCGATCTGAATGTCTGCAGTAACTCCGCACAAAGGTACGGTCATCGGGCACATTCATCTTCCAACTGCTACTGCTCACATATGCAGCTGCAGAGTGCTGTCCATGGAAGTCCCAACTGAAAGCACTTGCACCTCCCATGGCTACTTTTCTTCCAGGAACACTTGGCCAGTTCCTGACAGCTGGCTGCGATGGGGGATAACGTCGACCAACATACCTGCCATTTCTCTCCTTTCTGTGTCCAACCCCAATCAGTAGGACTGCCGATGTCTGGCCTGGAGATAGTTGTCTGGCCCCAGATGATCCCAGCCTGATAAGCAGCACGCTTTGCATGTTCTCTCAGGGCTGCCTGAGTTGGTGGAATCGAGTTGTGGGGCCTTTGTTTGCAGGCAAAGATATCCAGTCTTGCTTCATCCACACCAGTAACTGCACTTGATCTATCGTACATGAGGACAACAAATCTCTCTAACTGTTGCAGGTCCAGGTCACTCATTGATGTTGGATGCTGGCTGAGATTGGTCAAGGTTTCAGAAACTTCATCACAAATGTTCCAAGTCTGCCATGCTGTCTTCTTCCCTTTCCCATGAAATGCAGACGCAATGTGTGACAGGAAATGTGGTTGTGCTAGTACATTTCTACTGTGATTTAGTTTGTGTGCCTTACTCACTAGCACAACTATGTGACATATGATTGTAAACTAGGAGAGTGGTAACAGGACCATATGGGTTATCTCTGCCTTTGCTTTGATAAGGGGAAGTAACCAAATGGGAGTTGCAGTTTAACCAGAGAATGTTGAATGTGAAGATTCCCAGAGATAATCAAAGGTAATAAAGACACATGTCTTGATGTGACAAGGCTCAGAAGAGGAAGGGAATGACTGGAGGGGTCAATTGGGAGCTTGAAACTGCTGATCTATTGTTGTAATGTAAATGCCTGATGCCCCCCCCCCCCCTGCTGTGTGCTGAGATGTTTAAGAGCAGGAGACAAACTGAACTCTTGGATCATCCTCTGCGGACTGTGTTGCAGTCAGTATGATGGTGAAGCCTTCTCTGCGCAGAGAATAAATACTTTAAAGACAAACTTCTTCTCTCAATGTTTCTTGTTTCAGTATTATAGGACTCACTCGGTACTATTGAATAGTTTTTCCACCACAAACTTGCCATCACGAACAGGATCCCTTGAAAGATCATCGGGAACCGACTGCAGATGGGGACTGATCATCCAGGAGGCTTCTCCTCCTGCCTCTGTGCCTCCACACATTCTGGAGAGGACCGTTCAGTTGATCCTGAGCATCTTCACTGGGATCCTAAAGGACCTGATTGAGTCCAGATAGACTTCTAAACATCCGGTGAGATACTGAAATTTGGAAGATTGACTCTGAAGGTTTGTTTTGGGTTTTTGGGGTTTTTTGTTCAATTAATGTCAAATTGGGATTTTAAAAGTGCACTGATTTTAGGAAATTGAATATTTTTGTTGTCAATATTCATATTAGCATTTAACATGTGTGGATATTTGTTGACATCTCATATAAATGCTGTTGTTCGTGAAAGGTTGGGTAGATACGGCAGATACACCAGAAGTGGACGAGGACCATGAACAGTCATTGCCCACGTGAGCGTTGAAGTCCCCCAGGAGAACTATGGAGTCGGTAGGCGGCGCCCTTTCCAGGACCCCTCCCACCGACTCCAAGAAGGCCGGATACTCCGAACTGCTGTTTGGTGCATAAGCACAAACCACAGTCAGAGCCTTGCTCCCCGCAACCCGTAGGCGCATGGAGGCGACCCTCTCGTTCTCCGGGGAGAACTCCAACACAGTGGCGCTCAGCCGGGAGCTCGTGAGTATCCCCACTCCCGCCCGGCGCCTCTCACCCTGGGCAACTCCGGAAAAGGACAAAGTCCAACCCCTCTCCAGGAACTTGGTTCCAGGGCCAACGCTGTGTGTGGAGGTGAGTCCAACTATATCTAGCTGGTATCACTCCACCTCCTGCACCAGCTCCGGCTCTTTCCCCGCCAGCGAGGTGACGTTCCACGTCCCTAGAGCTAGTCTATGCTGCCGGCGATCGGCATGCCCAGGCCTCCCGCCTGACCCGCCTCCCGGTCTGCATTGCACCCGACCCCGATGCTTGTCCCTGCGGGTGGTGGGTCCACAGGGTGACTGCTCCATGCTGTTTATTCGGGCTGAGCATTCTGATGACATCACGAATTCTATCCATGGAGTCTTCCATGGCTTCGTTACTATGGATACCAGATTGAATGTTTATCTTTGAATTTATGAATGTAATGATTTCTCATGATCCTTAAAATATGGAAAAGAAATGAAACTATATGTAACCATATATAGATATAAAAAATATAAATCCTCTTAAAATACTGATATAAATGATCGTGTCATGTTTTATGTAGTGGGGCAGATAGTAGATTAATCGTGCAATTTATGATACAAGCATGAAATTTGGTGGAGTTGTTCTGCAGAGGTATCTGGTTAAACCTGCCTGATTGGCCATTCAAAACCAAACCGCACATCTAACAGGGTTTTGTGAGCATCTTTAACTTCTCACTGACATTTTAAAATGAAAGAACGCTAAATTTATAGACACACAAATGATAAAAAATAACATTTGCAGTCCAATTGTAATCCATACAGGAATATTAGATTAGAGTCTTCATTGTGTAGAGGTAAAAAACAATCATGTCAGACATGTACATTTTACATATCCTTTATTATAACATAAGAACATACAGAAAAATAGGTGGGTGCTCCATGCTGTTTATTCGGGCTGAGCCCGACCGGGCCCCATGGGCGAAGGCCCGGCCACCAGACACTCGCCTACGAGCTACCGTCCTGGGTCTGGCTCCGGGAGGGTGCCCCGGTTTCCCTGGTCCGGGCGAGGTGGCTGAAGTCCGTGGGCTACTTCTCATAAGGGTCGTTTTGAACCGCTCTTAGTCTGGGCTCTCCCCTGAAACCTGTTTGCCATGGGAGACCCTACCAGGGGCTAATGCCCCGGACAACATAGCTCCCAGGATCACTGAGCCACGCAAACTCCTCCACCACGTTAAGGTGGCGATTCACGGAGGAGGTGGATCAGTGTGTCAGTGTGTCTGTGTGTCTGTGTCAGTGTGTCTGTGTGCGTGTCTGTGTCAGTGTGTCTGTGTGTCTGTGTCAGTGTGTCTGTGTGCGTGTGTCTGTGTCTGTGTGTCTGTGTGTGTGTGTGTGTGTGTGCGGGGGGGAGGGGGGGGGGATAGGGTAGAAGTGTGTGTGTGTGTCTGTGTATGTGTGTGTATGTGCGTCAGTGTTTTACTGTCTGTTTTGACAGTAGGGAGCCGGGCATTAGAAGAATTTGAACCATTTTTTCTTCTTCTGCTTGTTCTTTATCTGGCTCTGAAGATCTTTTTCAGTGACCTGAAGTTCTTCGGTGGCCTGAAGGAGGGAAGACTTCTCCTGATGCCAAAGAAAACGTTCAGTTTCTGACAGATCTTCTGTCTTTTTCCGGGCTGCTTTGATCCGGTTTATCTCAGTTCTCTGTTCCTCCAGCTGGGCTTGGGACACCTGGTTTATTTTGACGATGGAAGATTTCTCCTCTTGCCACAGTAGGTGTCTGTTCTTCAGCTCATTCTCAGCCTTGAGAAAGGCTGCCTTGAGCTTACTATTGACATCCAACTGTTCGTCAACTGTAGCTTGACAGAGATTCTTAAGTGTCTCCATCTCCTCCTTGGTGGTAGTTTGAACGTGACGCTCAGTGTCCAGCAGGTCCTGTGTTACTTTCAGAGCTGCTGCGATCCTGTTAGTCTCCGCTCTCTGTTCTTCCATCTGGGCTTCATGGAAAGCCTGGGCTTTTTCCAGCGTCTGTTTTGCTGCTTGCTGGTCATGTGCTCGATAGGAAGTGATGAGACGCCCCTGTGATTGAAGATATTCACGGGCTTTTTGCTGGCGTGCTTTGAGGGAGGACCTCTCCTCTTGCCATTGTAGATTCCCATTTTTCAGCTCCCTTTCGGCCTTATGAAGAGCCTCCTTGAGCTTACTGCGGAAACATAACTGTTTATCAAGAGTAGCCTCACAGCGGTGCAGCTGCTCCTGGGTGGTAGTTTGAACACGACGCTCAATGTCCAGCAGGTACTGTGTTTCCTCCAGAGCTGCTGCGATCCTCTTTGTCTCTGCTCTCTGTTCATCTAGCTGGGCTTGATAGGAAGCCTTGGCTTGAGACAAAGCCTCAGCTTGATAGAGAGACTTCTCCTTTTGCCATGGTAGTTGACCATTTGTCAGCTCCTGCCTGGCCTTGTCAAGATCCTCTATGAGCTTACTGCTGACATCAAATTGTTCATCAAGAGTAGCCTGACAGAGGTACAGGTCCTCCTTGGTGGTAGTTTGAATGAGACACTCAGTCTCCAGCAGGTCCTGTGTTTTTTCCAGAGCTGCTGCGATCCTGCTTGTCTCCGCTCTCTGTTCGGCCATCTGGGCTTTATAGAAAGCCTTGGCTTGACAGAAAGCCTTGGCGTGATAGAGAGACTTCTCCTTTTGCCATTGTAGTTGACCATTTGTCAGCTCCTGCCTGGCCTTGTCAAGAGCCTCCTTGAGCTGAAATACCTCCATCTCCTCCTTGGTGGTAGTTTTAGGTGGTAGTTGGTGGTAGTTAGTGGCAGTTTTAGGCTGACGCTCAGACTCCAGCTTCTTATGATGATCCTTCACCAACTGTTTGTTTCTTCTCATTTGTTCCATTGCAATTGTCAAATTGTTTCTGAACCAACTTGATGAGTGCTGTGAAAACTGTGAGAGTGTGAGAGTTTTCAATGTAACTGTCAAGTGTGACTGTTAATGTCTGCTCTCAAATGTGTGAAGGTGTGTGAGGGACAAACTGGCATAACACCAAAGCCACAGAATATCGTGATGTGTATTCTGATGATGAATTCAGGAATTCAATGACATCACGAATTCAATGACATCACGAATTCTATCCATGGCATGGTTACTATGGATACCAGATTGAATGTTTATCTTTGAATTTATGAATATAATGATTTCTCATGATCCTTAAAATATGGCAAAGAAATGAAACTATATGTAACCATATATATATATATAAAAAATAAAAAATATAAATCCTCTTAAAATACTGATATAAATGATCGTGTAATGTTTTATGTAGTGGGGCAGATAGTAGATTAATCGTGCAATTTATGATACAAGCATGACATTTGGTGGAGTTGTTCTGCAGAGGTATCTGGTTAAACCTGCCTGATTGGCCATTAAAAAATCCAAGATGGCCGCTAATTGGGCCTCCCGAAAATTTGTTTTCTTAATAAAACTTTGTATTTTCCCGATTTGAATGATCTTGGTGTCTATTTGTAGGTAATACAAGATGCTTTAATAATTACCCACAACTATAACACTGGAATAATGAATGTGCTGATGTCATTGGACATTTAGTGGAAAAATTAACGAATATATGTGTCAATTAATAATTCAACTCTTTTATTAAAATCATTTCCTTCAACTATGTTCAAATTGAACATGACAAGAATATGATGTCAAACTGGACAAAACAAACTGTATGGCACTGGACACTTAATTCATCTAACAATAATACATTTGATATTAAAGATAAATGTGTAACTTATAGCACATTCCCAGACTAGTCTAGTCAGCATGGACGGTACAAAAGTTGTAACTCATTCAATAAATGAAACAACTGTACTTCACATTTTCAACATTGTAAAAGATGCTACATTTTCATGTAAGATCGACAATATTATTCTAAACACGAAATCAAAGCAGCTAAATTCACATGTACAACATTATAAGACTAGTTGCTAGGATATATCTGCACCGTTGGAAAGTAGTTGAGATTCTTTATGGAGATTATAACTATACATAACATATGAAACATTGCTAGACTAGTCAATTTGGACGGAAACTAATTATCTTACAGCACTAGATTCTGAACTGATATGAAAATCAACAATTTTGCAGTTGCCATGAAGTGATTATAACCAATTGTAACAAACATTCTTTTTTGGTTTTATCATTTTTCAGTTCTTTAAATGGTTACCATGGATACCAGATTGAATGTTTATCTTTGAATTTATGAATGTAATGATTTCTCATGATCCTTAAAATATGGAAAAGAAATGAAACTATATGTAACCATATATAGATATAAAAAATATAAATCCTCTTAAAATACTGATATAAATGATCGTGTCATGTTTTATGTAGTGGGGCAGATAGTAGATTAATCGTGCAATTTATGATACAAGCATGAAATTTGGTGGAGTTGTTCTGCAGAGGTATCTGGTTAAACCTGCCTGATTGGCCATTCAAAACCAAACCGCACATCTAACAGGGTTTTGTGAGCATCTTTAACTTCTCACTGACATTTTAAAATGAAAGAACGCTAAATTTATAGACACACAAATGATAAAAAATAACATTTGCAGTCCAATTGTAATCCATACAGGAATATTAGATTAGAGTCTTCATTGTGTAGAGGTAAAAAACAATCACTGTCAGACATGTACATTTTACATATCCTTTATTATAACATAAGAACATACAGAAAAATAGGTGGGTGCTCCATGCTGTTTATTCGGGCTGAGCCCGACCGGGCCCCATGGGCGAAGGCCCGGCCACCAGACACTCGCCTACGAGCTACCGTCCTGGGTCTGGCTCCGGGAGGGTGCCCCGGTTTCCCTGGTCCGGGCGAGGTGGCTGAAGTCCGTGGGCTACTTCTCATAAGGGTCGTTTTGAACCGCTCTTAGTCTGGGCTCTCCCCTGAAACCTGTTTGCCATGGGAGACCCTACCAGGGGCTAATGCCCCGGACAACATAGCTCCCAGGATCACTGAGCCACGCAAACTCCTCCACCACGTTAAGGTGGCGATTCACGGAGGAGGTGGATCAGTGTGTCAGTGTGTCTGTGTGTCTGTGTCAGTGTGTCTGTGTGCGTGTCTGTGTCAGTGTGTCTGTGTGTCTGTGTCAGTGTGTCTGTGTGCGTGTGTCTGTGTCTGTGTGTCTGTGTGTGTGTGTGTGTGTGTGCGGGGGGGAGGGGGGGGGGATAGGGTAGAAGTGTGTGTGTGTGTCTGTGTATGTGTGTGTATGTGCGTCAGTGTTTTACTGTCTGTTTTGACAGTAGGGAGCCGGGCATTAGAAGAATTTGAACCATTTTTTCTTCTTCTGCTTGTTCTTTATCTGGCTCTGAAGATCTTTTTCAGTGACCTGAAGTTCTTCGGTGGCCTGAAGGAGGGAAGACTTCTCCTGATGCCAAAGAAAACGTTCAGTTTCTGACAGATCTTCTGTCTTTTTCCGGGCTGCTTTGATCCGGTTTATCTCAGTTCTCTGTTCCTCCAGCTGGGCTTGGGACACCTGGTTTATTTTGACGATGGAAGATTTCTCCTCTTGCCACAGTAGGTGTCTGTTCTTCAGCTCATTCTCAGCCTTGAGAAAGGCTGCCTTGAGCTTACTATTGACATCCAACTGTTCGTCAACTGTAGCTTGACAGAGATTCTTAAGTGTCTCCATCTCCTCCTTGGTGGTAGTTTGAACGTGACGCTCAGTGTCCAGCAGGTCCTGTGTTACTTTCAGAGCTGCTGCGATCCTGTTAGTCTCCGCTCTCTGTTCTTCCATCTGGGCTTCATGGAAAGCCTGGGCTTTTTCCAGCGTCTGTTTTGCTGCTTGCTGGTCATGTGCTCGATAGGAAGTGATGAGACGCCCCTGTGATTGAAGATATTCACGGGCTTTTTGCTGGCGTGCTTTGAGGGAGGACCTCTCCTCTTGCCATTGTAGATTCCCATTTTTCAGCTCCCTTTCGGCCTTATGAAGAGCCTCCTTGAGCTTACTGCGGAAACATAACTGTTTATCAAGAGTAGCCTCACAGCGGTGCAGCTGCTCCTGGGTGGTAGTTTGAACACGACGCTCAATGTCCAGCAGGTACTGTGTTTCCTCCAGAGCTGCTGCGATCCTCTTTGTCTCTGCTCTCTGTTCATCTAGCTGGGCTTGATAGGAAGCCTTGGCTTGAGACAAAGCCTCAGCTTGATAGAGAGACTTCTCCTTTTGCCATGGTAGTTGACCATTTGTCAGCTCCTGCCTGGCCTTGTCAAGATCCTCTATGAGCTTACTGCTGACATCAAATTGTTCATCAAGAGTAGCCTGACAGAGGTACAGGTCCTCCTTGGTGGTAGTTTGAATGAGACACTCAGTCTCCAGCAGGTCCTGTGTTTTTTCCAGAGCTGCTGCGATCCTGCTTGTCTCCGCTCTCTGTTCGGCCATCTGGGCTTTATAGAAAGCCTTGGCTTGACAGAAAGCCTTGGCGTGATAGAGAGACTTCTCCTTTTGCCATTGTAGTTGACCATTTGTCAGCTCCTGCCTGGCCTTGTCAAGAGCCTCCTTGAGCTGAAATACCTCCATCTCCTCCTTGGTGGTAGTTTTAGGTGGTAGTTGGTGGTAGTTAGTGGCAGTTTTAGGCTGACGCTCAGACTCCAGCTTCTTATGATGATCCTTCACCAACTGTTTGTTTCTTCTCATTTGTTCCATTGCAATTGTCAAATTGTTTCTGAACCAACTTGATGAGTGCTGTGAAAACTGTGAGAGTGTGAGAGTTTTCAATGTAACTGTCAAGTGTGACTGTTAATGTCTGCTCTCAAATGTGTGAAGGTGTGTGAGGGACAAACTGGCATAACACCAAAGCCACAGAATATCGTGATGTGTATTCTGATGATGAATTCAGGAATTCAATGACATCACGAATTCAATGACATCACGAATTCTATCCATGGCATGGTTACTATGGATACCAGATTGAATGTTTATCTTTGAATTTATGAATATAATGATTTCTCATGATCCTTAAAATATGGCAAAGAAATGAAACTATATGTAACCATATATATATATATAAAAAATAAAAAATATAAATCCTCTTAAAATACTGATATAAATGATCGTGTAATGTTTTATGTAGTGGGGCAGATAGTAGATTAATCGTGCAATTTATGATACAAGCATGACATTTGGTGGAGTTGTTCTGCAGAGGTATCTGGTTAAACCTGCCTGATTGGCCATTAAAAAATCCAAGATGGCCGCTAATTGGGCCTCCCGAAAATTTGTTTTCTTAATAAAACTTTGTATTTTCCCGATTTGAATGATCTTGGTGTCTATTTGTAGGTAATACAAGATGCTTTAATAATTACCCACAACTATAACACTGGAATAATGAATGTGCTGATGTCATTGGACATTTAGTGGAAAAATTAACGAATATATGTGTCAATTAATAATTCAACTCTTTTATTAAAATCATTTCCTTCAACTATGTTCAAATTGAACATGACAAGAATATGATGTCAAACTGGACAAAACAAACTGTATGGCACTGGACACTTAATTCATCTAACAATAATACATTTGATATTAAAGATAAATGTGTAACTTATAGCACATTCCCAGACTAGTCTAGTCAGCATGGACGGTACAAAAGTTGTAACTCATTCAATAAATGAAACAACTGTACTTCACATTTTCAACATTGTAAAAGATGCTACATTTTCATGTAAGATCGACAATATTATTCTAAACACGAAATCAAAGCAGCTAAATTCACATGTACAACATTATAAGACTAGTTGCTAGGATATATCTGCACCGTTGGAAAGTAGTTGAGATTCTTTATGGAGATTATAACTATACATAACATATGAAACATTGCTAGACTAGTCAATTTGGACGGAAACTAATTATCTTACAGCACTAGATTCTGAACTGATATGAAAATCAACAATTTTGCAGTTGCCATGAAGTGATTATAACCAATTGTAACAAACATTCTTTTTTGGTTTTATCATTTTTCAGTTCTTTAAATGCAATTTTACTTCCAATTGCTGAGGACTTAGCCTCAAACTAATATGTCGCACCATTTGTAGGTGCATTAATGTCAATGTCACTGTTCAGGGGGTATCATTTCGATCTGAATGTCTGCAGTAACTCCGCACAAAGGTACGGTCATCGGGCACATTCGTCTTCCAACTGCTACTGCTCACATATGCAGCTGCAGAGTGCTGTCCATGGAAGTCCCAACTGAAAGCACTTGCACCTCCCATGGCTACTTTTCTTCCAGGAACACTTGGCCAGTTCCTGACAGCTGGCTGCGATGGGGGATAACGTCGACCAACATACCTGCCATTTCTCTCCTTTCTGTGTCCAACCCCAATCAGTAGGACTGCCGATGTCTGGCCTGGAGATAGTTGTCTGGCCCCAGATGATCCCAGCCTGATAAGCAGCACGCTTTGCATGTTCTCTCAGGGCTGCCTGAGTTGGTGGAATCGAGTTGTGGGGCCTTTGTTTGCAGGCAAAGATATCCAGTCTTGCTTCATCCACACCAGTAACTGCACTTGATCTATCGTACATGAGGACAACAAATCTCTCTAACTGTTGCAGGTCCAGGTCACTCATTGATGTTGGATGCTGGCTGAGATTGGTCAAGGTTTCAGAAACTTCATCACAAATGTTCCAAGTCTGCCATGCTGTCTTCTTCCCTTTCCCATGAAATGCAGACGCAATGTGTGACAGGAAATGTGGTTGTGCTAGTACATTTCTACTGTGATTTAGTTTGTGTGCCTTACTCACTAGCACAACTATGTGACATATGATTGTAAACTAGGAGAGTGGTAACAGGACCATATGGGTTATCTCTGCCTTTGCTTTGATAAGGGGAAGTAACCAAATGGGAGTTGCAGTTTAACCAGAGAATGTTGAATGTGAAGATTCCCAGAGATAATCAAAGGTAATAAAGACACATGTCTTCATGTGACAAGGCTCAGAAGAGGAAGGGAATGACTGGAGGGGTCAATTGGGAGCTTGAAACTGCTGATCTATTGTTGTAATGTAAATGCCTGATGCCCCCCCCCCCCCCCCCTGCTGTGTGCTGAGATGTTTAAGAGCAGGAGACAAACTGAACTCTTGGATCATCCTCTGCGGACTGTGTTGCAGTCAGTATGATGGTGAAGCCTTCTCTGCGCAGAGAATAAATACTTTAAAGACAAACTTCTTCTCTCAATGTTTCTTGTTTCAGTATTATAGGACTCACTCGGTACTATTGAATAGTTTTTCCACCACAAACTTGCCATCACGAACAGGATCCCTTGAAAGATCATCGGGAACCGACTGCAGATGGGGACTGATCATCCAGGAGGCTTCTCCTCCTGCCTCTGTGCCTCCACACATTCTGGAGAGGACCGTTCAGTTGATCCTGAGCATCTTCACTGGGATCCTAAAGGACCTGATTGAGTCCAGATAGACTTCTAAACATCCGGTGAGATACTGAAATTTGGAAGATTGACTCTGAAGGTTTGTTTTGGGTTTTTGGGGTTTTTTGTTCAATTAATGTCAAATTGGGATTTTAAAAGTGCACTGATTTTAGGAAATTGAATATTTTTGTTGTCAATATTCATATTAGCATTTAACATGTGTGGATATTTGTTGACATCTCATATAAATGCTGTTGTTCGTGAAAGGTTGGGTAGATACGGCAGATACACCAGAAGTGGACGAGGACCATGAACAGTCATTGCCCACGTGAGCGTTGAAGTCCCCCAGGAGAACTATGGAGTCGGTAGGCGGCGCCCTTTCCAGGACCCCTCCCACCGACTCCAAGAAGGCCGGATACTCCGAACTGCTGTTTGGTGCATAAGCACAAACCACAGTCAGAGCCTTGCTCCCCGCAACCCGTAGGCGCATGGAGGCGACCCTCTCGTTCTCCGGGGAGAACTCCAACACAGTGGCGCTCAGCCGGGAGCTCGTGAGTATCCCCACTCCCGCCCGGCGCCTCTCACCCTGGGCAACTCCGGAAAAGGACAAAGTCCAACCCCTCTCCAGGAACTTGGTTCCAGGGCCAACGCTGTGTGTGGAGGTGAGTCCAACTATATCTAGCTGGTATCACTCCACCTCCTGCACCAGCTCCGGCTCTTTCCCCGCCAGCGAGGTGACGTTCCACGTCCCTAGAGCTAGTCTATGCTGCCGGCGATCGGCATGCCCAGGCCTCCCGCCTGACCCGCCTCCCGGTCTGCATTGCACCCGACCCCGATGCTTGTCCCTGCGGGTGGTGGGTCCACAGGGTGACTGCTCCATGCTGTTTATTCGGGCTGAGCATTCTGATGACATCACGAATTCTATCCATGGAGTCTTCCATGGCTTCGTTACTATGGATACCAGATTGAATGTTTATCTTTGAATTTATGAATGTAATGATTTCTCATGATCCTTAAAATATGGAAAAGAAATGAAACTATATGTAACCATATATAGATATAAAAAATATAAATCCTCTTAAAATACTGATATAAATGATCGTGTCATGTTTTATGTAGTGGGGCAGATAGTAGATTAATCGTGCAATTTATGATACAAGCATGAAATTTGGTGGAGTTGTTCTGCAGAGGTATCTGGTTAAACCTGCCTGATTGGCCATTCAAAACCAAACCGCACATCTAACAGGGTTTTGTGAGCATCTTTAACTTCTCACTGACATTTTAAAATGAAAGAACGCTAAATTTATAGACACACAAATGATAAAAAATAACATTTGCAGTCCAATTGTAATCCATACAGGAATATTAGATTAGAGTCTTCATTGTGTAGAGGTAAAAAACAATCAGTCAGACATGTACATTTTACATATCCTTTATTATAACATAAGAACATACAGAAAAATAGGTGGGTGCTCCATGCTGTTTATTCGGGCTGAGCCCGACCGGGCCCCATGGGCGAAGGCCCGGCCACCAGACACTCGCCTACGAGCTACCGTCCTGGGTCTGGCTCCGGGAGGGTGCCCCGGTTTCCCTGGTCCGGGCGAGGTGGCTGAAGTCCGTGGGCTACTTCTCATAAGGGTCGTTTTGAACCGCTCTTAGTCTGGGCTCTCCCCTGAAACCTGTTTGCCATGGGAGACCCTACCAGGGGCTAATGCCCCGGACAACATAGCTCCCAGGATCACTGAGCCACGCAAACTCCTCCACCACGTTAAGGTGGCGATTCACGGAGGAGGTGGATCAGTGTGTCAGTGTGTCTGTGTGTCTGTGTCAGTGTGTCTGTGTGCGTGTCTGTGTCAGTGTGTCTGTGTGTCTGTGTCAGTGTGTCTGTGTGCGTGTGTCTGTGTCTGTGTGTCTGTGTGTGTGTGTGTGTGTGTGCGGGGGGGAGGGGGGGGGGGATAGGGTAGAAGTGTGTGTCTGTGTCTGTGTGTCTGTGTATGTGTGTGTATGTGCGTCAGTGTTTTACTGTCTGTTTTGACAGTAGGGAGCCGGGCATTAGAAGAATTTGAACCATTTTTTCTTCTTCTGCTTGTTCTTTATCTGGCTCTGAAGATCTTTTTCAGTGGCCTGAAGATCTTCGGTGGCCTGAAGGAGGGAAGACTTCTCCTGATGCCAAAGAAAACGTTCAGTTTCTGACAGATCTTCTGTCTTTTTCCGGGCTGCTTTGATCCGGTTTATCTCAGTTCTCTGTTCCTCCAGCTGGGCTTGGGACACCTGGTTTATTTTGACGATGGAAGATTTCTCCTCTTGCCACAGTAGGTGTCTGTTCTTCAGCTCATTCTCAGCCTTGAGAAAGGCTGCCTTGAGCTTACTATTGACATCCAACTGTTCGTCAACTGTAGCTTGACAGAGATTCTTAAGTGTCTCCATCTCCTCCTTGGTGGTAGTTTGAACGTGACGCTCAGTGTCCAGCAGGTCCTGTGTTACTTTCAGAGCTGCTGCGATCCTGTTAGTCTCCGCTCTCTGTTCTTCCATCTGGGCTTCATGGAAAGCCTGGGCTTTTTCCAGCGTCTGTTTTGCTGCTTGCTGGTCATGTGCTCGATAGGAAGTGATGAGACGCCCCTGTGATTGAAGATATTCACGGGCTTTTTGCTGGCGTGCTTTGAGGGAGGACCTCTCCTCTTGCCATTGTAGATTCCCATTTTTCAGCTCCCTTTCGGCCTTATGAAGAGCCTCCTTGAGCTTACTGCGGAAACATAACTGTTTATCAAGAGTAGCCTCACAGCGGTGCAGCTGCTCCTGGGTGGTAGTTTGAACACGACGCTCAATGTCCAGCAGGTACTGTGTTTCCTCCAGAGCTGCTGCGATCCTCTTTGTCTCCGCTCTCTGTTCATCTAGCTGGGCTTGATAGGAAGCCTTGGCTTGAGACAAAGCCTCAGCTTGATAGAGAGACTTCTCCTTTTGCCATGGTAGTTGACCATTTGTCAGCTCCTGCCTGGCCTTGTCAAGATCCTCTATGAGCTTACTGCTGACATCAAATTGTTCATCAAGAGTAGCCTGACAGAGGTACAGGTCCTCCTTGGTGGTAGTTTGAATGAGACACTCAGTCTCCAGCAGGTCCTGTGTTTTTTCCAGAGCTGCTGCGATCCTGCTTGTCTCCGCTCTCTGTTCGGCCATCTGGGCTTTATAGAAAGCCTTGGCTTGACAGAAAGCCTTGGCGTGATAGAGAGACTTCTCCTTTTGCCATTGTAGTTGACCATTTGTCAGCTCCTGCCTGGCCTTGTCAAGAGCCTCCTTGAGCTGAAATACCTCCATCTCCTCCTTGGTGGTAGTTTTAGGTGGTAGTTGGTGGTAGTTAGTGGCAGTTTTAGGCTGACGCTCAGACTCCAGCTTCTTATGATGATCCTTCACCAACTGTTTGTTTCTTCTCATTTGTTCCATTGCAATTGTCAAATTGTTTCTGAACCAACTTGATGAGTGCTGTGAAAACTGTGAGAGTGTGAGAGTTTTCAATGTAACTGTCAAGTGTGACTGTTAATGTCTGCTCTCAAATGTGTGAAGGTGTGTGAGGGACAAACTGGCATAACACCAAAGCCACAGAATATCGTGATGTGTATTCTGATGATGAATTCAGGAATTCAATGACATCACGAATTCTATCCATGGAGTCCTCCATGGCATGGTTACTATGGATACCAGATTGAATGTTTATCTTTGAATTTATGAATATAATGATTTCTCATGATCCTTAAAATATGGCAAAGAAATGAAACTATATGTAACCATATATATATATAAAAAATAAAAAATATAAATCCTCTTAAAATACTGATATAAATGATCGTGTCATGTTTTATGTAGTGGGGCAGATAGTAGATTAATCGTGCAATTTATGATACAAGCATGAAATTTGGTGGAGTTGTTCTGCAGAGGTATCTGGTTAAACCTGCCTGATTGGCCATTCAAAAATCCAAGATGGCTGCTAATTGGGCCTCCCGAAAATTTGTTTTCATAATAAAACTTTGTATTTCCCCGATTTGAATGATCTTGGTGTCTATTTGTAGGTAATACAAGATGCTTTAATAATTACCCACAACTATAACACTGGAATAATGAATGTGCTGATGTCATTGGACATTTAGTGGAAAAATTAACGAATATATGTGTCGATTAATAATTCAACTCTTTTATTAAAATCATTTCCTTCAACTATGTTCAAATTGAACATGACAAGAATATGATGTCAAACTGGACAAAACAAACTGTATGGCACTGGACACTTAATTCATCTAACAATAATACATTTGATATTAAAGATAAATGTGTAACTTATAGCACATTCCCAGACTAGTCTAGTCAGCATGGACGGTACAAAAGTTGTAACTCATTCAATAAATGAAACAACTGTACTTCACATTTTCAACATTGTAAAAGATGCTACATTTTCATGTAAGATCGACAATATTATTCTAAACACGAAATCAAAGCAGCTAAATTCACATGTACAACATTATAAGACTAGTTGCTAGGATATATCTGCACCGTTGGAAAGTAGTTGAGATTCTTTATGGAGATTATAACTATACATAACATATGAAACATTGCTAGACTAGTCAATTTGGACGGAAACTAATTATCTTACAGCACTAGATTCTGAACTGATATGAAAATCAACAATTTTGCAGTTGCCATGAAGTGATTATAACCAATTGTAACAAACATTCTTTTTTGGTTTTATCATTTTTCAGTTCTTTAAATGCAATTTTACTTCCAATTGCTGAGGACTTAGCCTCAAACTAATATGTCGCACCATTTGTAGGTGCATTAATGTCAATGTCACTGTTCAGGGGGTATCATTTCGATCTGAATGTCTGCAGTAACTCCGCACAAAGGTACGGTCATCGGGCACATTCATCTTCCAACTGCTACTGCTCACATATGCAGCTGCAGAGTGCTGTCCATGGAAGTCCCAACTGAAAGCACTTGCACCTCCCATGGCTACTTTTCTTCCAGGAACACTTGGCCAGTTCCTGACAGCTGGCTGCGATGGGGGATAACGTCGACCAACATACCTGCCATTTCTCTCCTTTCTGTGTCCAACCCCAATCAGTAGGACTGCCGATGTCTGGCCTGGAGATAGTTGTCTGGCCCCAGATGATCCCAGCCTGATAAGCAGCACGCTTTGCATGTTCTCTCAGGGCTGCCTGAGTTGGTGGAATCGAGTTGTGGGGCCTTTGTTTGCAGGCAAAGATATCCAGTCTTGCTTCATCCACACCAGTAACTGCACTTGATCTATCGTACATGAGGACAACAAATCTCTCTAACTGTTGCAGGTCCAGGTCACTCATTGATGTTGGATGCTGGCTGAGATTGGTCAAGGTTTCAGAAACTTCATCACAAATGTTCCAAGTCTGCCATGCTGTCTTCTTCCCTTTCCCATGAAATGCAGACGCAATGTGTGACAGGAAATGTGGTTGTGCTAGTACATTTCTACTGTGATTTAGTTTGTGTGCCTTACTCACTAGCACAACTATGTGACATATGATTGTAAACTAGGAGAGTGGTAACAGGACCATATGGGTTATCTCTGCCTTTGCTTTGATAAGGGGAAGTAACCAAATGGGAGTTGCAGTTTAACCAGAGAATGTTGAATGTGAAGATTCCCAGAGATAATCAAAGGTAATAAAGACACATGTCTTGATGTGACAAGGCTCAGAAGAGGAAGGGAATGACTGGAGGGGTCAATTGGGAGCTTGAAACTGCTGATCTATTGTTGTAATGTAAATGCCTGATGCCCCCCCCCCCCCCCTGCTGTGTGCTGAGATGTTTAAGAGCAGGAGACAAACTGAACTCTTGGATCATCCTCTGCGGACTGTGTTGCAGTCAGTATGATGGTGAAGCCTTCTCTGCGCAGAGAATAAATACTTTAAAGACAAACTTCTTCTCTCAATGTTTCTTGTTTCAGTATTATAGGACTCACTCGGTACTATTGAATAGTTTTTCCACCACAAACTTGCCATCACGAACAGGATCCCTTGAAAGATCATCGGGAACCGACTGCAGATGGGGACTGATCATCCAGGAGGCTTCTCCTCCTGCCTCTGTGCCTCCACACATTCTGGAGAGGACCGTTCAGTTGATCCTGAGCATCTTCACTGGGATCCTAAAGGACCTGATTGAGTCCAGATAGACTTCTAAACATCCGGTGAGATACTGAAATTTGGAAGATTGACTCTGAAGGTTTGTTTTGGGTTTTTGGGGTTTTTTGTTCAATTAATGTCAAATTGGGATTTTAAAAGTGCACTGATTTTAGGAAATTGAATATTTTTGTTGTCAATATTCATATTAGCATTTAACATGTGTGGATATTTGTTGACATCTCATATAAATGCTGTTGTTCGTGAAAGGTTGGGTAGATACGGCAGATACACCAGAAGTGGACGAGGAACATGAACAGTCATTGCCCACGTGAGCGTTGAAGTCCCCCAGGAGAACTATGGAGTCGGTAGGCGGCGCCCTTTCCAGGACCCCTCCCACCGACTCCAAGAAGGCCGGATACTCCGAACTGCTGTTTGGTGCATAAGCACAAACCACAGTCAGAGCCTTGCTCCCCGCAACCCGTAGGCGCATGGAGGCGACCCTCTCGTTCTCCGGGGAGAACTCCAACACAGTGGCGCTCAGCCGGGAGCTCGTGAGTATCCCCACTCCCGCCCGGCGCCTCTCACCCTGGGCAACTCCGGAAAAGGACAAAGTCCAACCCCTCTCCAGGAACTTGGTTCCAGGGCCAACGCTGTGTGTGGAGGTGAGTCCAACTATATCTAGCTGGTATCACTCCACCTCCTGCACCAGCTCCGGCTCTTTCCCCGCCAGCGAGGTGACGTTCCACGTCCCTAGAGCTAGTCTATGCTGCCGGCGATCGGCATGCCCAGGCCTCCCGCCTGACCCGCCTCCCGGTCTGCATTGCACCCGACCCCGATGCTTGTCCCTGCGGGTGGTGGGTCCACAGGGTGACTGCTCCATGCTGTTTATTCGGGCTGAGCATTCTGATGACATCACGAATTCTATCCATGGAGTCTTCCATGGCTTCGTTACTATGGATACCAGATTGAATGTTTATCTTTGAATTTATGAATGTAATGATTTCTCATGATCCTTAAAATATGGAAAAGAAATGAAACTATATGTAACCATATATAGATATAAAAAATATAAATCCTCTTAAAATACTGATATAAATGATCGTGTCATGTTTTATGTAGTGGGGCAGATAGTAGATTAATCGTGCAATTTATGATACAAGCATGAAATTTGGTGGAGTTGTTCTGCAGAGGTATCTGGTTAAACCTGCCTGATTGGCCATTCAAAACCAAACCGCACATCTAACAGGGTTTTGTGAGCATCTTTAACTTCTCACTGACATTTTAAAATGAAAGAACGCTAAATTTATAGACACACAAATGATAAAAAATAACATTTGCAGTCCAATTGTAATCCATACAGGAATATTAGATTAGAGTCTTCATTGTGTAGAGGTAAAAAACAATCAGTCAGACATGTACATTTTACATATCCTTTATTATAACATAAGAACATACTGTGGCAGCCGGAGGGGCAACCTCAGAGGAGAAGTGGTAGAGGGACGATATTGCCTGACATGGAGGCGGAGCCCCCATGTCAGGGAGTGGAAAAGAGCGCCAAACCACCATCAGCCCAACAAGCAACACCTGAGGAGGAGAGACGAGGGAGCGACCACACCCTATCAGAGGAGGAGGAGGGGACTATAAAAGGGCCCCGGACACAGGAAACTAGGAGAGAGTAGGAGTGGAAGGAGACGGAGAAAAAGCAAACCCATTGGAGACAACTGCCTTACCCCTTGATCACCCTGGAACGTCTGACTACCCGCCCGGCTCCCGACC
The DNA here is from genome assembly GCF_949748355.1 of Melanostigma gelatinosum. Classification (NCBI taxonomy): domain Eukaryota; kingdom Metazoa; phylum Chordata; class Actinopteri; order Perciformes; family Zoarcidae; genus Melanostigma; species Melanostigma gelatinosum. Next base: position 20,959,036 of record NC_136636.1, on the reverse strand, counting down.
CCTGCCTGTACGACTACCCTGCTCCTGCCCGCGCCCTGGACCGTATGAGGAATACCCGTTGTGCACCGAACCGTGGAAGTGAACACCGACCATCCCTCTGGAAAGCGGACAGTGTATTGTTGAGTGTCTATCCTACCTCTATCCACTCTCTATATTCAGTAAAAACCTCACTTGCACCATTTATCTACCGACTGGTTGTGTTTATTGGTCCGTGTTGTCGTGAAACCCCCTTGCCACCCCGGGGGCTGTCACAATTTGGTGGAGAATGTGGGCACAGTCCGGTTCTGGCAACACTGACCGATAGACCGACCGACCCAGTAAGCATGGCCACCCCGGTGCCATTTCAAGAGCTGCTAGCGGGGCTAATCGCTAGCAACCAGGAAACCCAAAAACGCCACGAACAAGCCATGCAAGTACAAATGCAAATCCTCCAAGCACAGCAGCAACAACAATACCAACAGCAAGTACACATGGAGAAGTATATGGAGGTACAAACCGAACGCGCGGAGGCGATGCAAAGCGAAATCAAGGGCATGTTACAGACACAACAGGAGCAACGTACCGTGGAGAAAGCCAACCCAGCGCGCTTCCTTCTCAAGCAGACGGCAGCTGACGATGTTGAAGTGTTTTTTCAGATATTCCAGACAACGGCACTCCGGGAAAAATGGCCAGAAGAGCACTGGGCTGAGTTGATAGCCCCCTTTTTGATCAACGAAACGCAAGTAACGTATCAGGACTTAGAGCGCGCTGGAAAAGTTGACTTCCGGGTGTTGAAAGCGGAAGCGTTACAGCGATGCGGGGTCACGCTGTTAATAAAGGCACAACGATTTCATGAATGGACATATGACACCTCCCTTTCTCCGCGAGCCCAGATGCATGAGATCAAGAGGATTACGACGGCCTGGCTGCACGCAGAGCCAACCGAGGTGTCGCCCACCGATCGTGTCGTCATGGACAAATTCCTTAGATCCCTCCCGTATGAGGCAAAAAAATTGGCCGGCCAGAGAAACCCCCGCAACCTCGAGGAACTGGTAGAGATCATGGAGGGTTACCACGCAGCACAAGCGTTAGTGCGTGGGGGAAGAAACCCGAAAGTGGAGGGGTCCACCCGCAAAGAAAAGATGAGAACGGAGGAAACTACCTATGTGTCTCCCTCCTTTCCCCCAGGCTTTCCCCGACGTCGGCCGGCGTTTGGACCGGAAGAGAGGAGGTGCTACCACTGCGGCGAGATCGGGCACATCGCCTGGGAATGTCCTCACCGCCAGGACGCACCCATGCCCACGGCCAGTGAGGGGAGTCGCCCATGCGGACTGATTACCGGATGCTGGGCCACTCACGAGGACCACATGCCCCTCACCCCGGTCAAAGTAAACGGCCGCGACGCCTCCGCGATGGTGGACTCCGGGAGCGCTATTACCTTGGTGAGACCTACGTTTGCTCAGTACCCGCTCCTAACCGGCACCCGAGCGGTCACGTGCATCCATGGGGAGACCCGCGAATACCCCACCACCGCCCTCGAGATATACACGACGAGGGGTAGATACGTCGGCACTGCAGGAGTAGTGGAAGGACTCCCCGTAGAGGTGCTGGTCGGCCGAGACCTGCCCGTGTTCCAGGAGCTGTGGCGCAGCCTGGTGGTGAAACCAGGTACGACCCCTCACCGAAAGTACAAGAAGAAAGCCATCTGTGGGCTGGGGGAGGAGATCTCCACCGATCCCCTATCGGAAGGAGTCGCCAGTGCCGTGGCCCGGGCGTTGGTGGAGGCCACCCAACCCAACCCCGAGGACGTATATGCCACAGCCGTCGAGAACGACGGACCCTCCAGCCCCAGTGAGCCCGAAGGAGAGGCGCCGCCCATCCCCGAGGAGGCAGATACCCCCTCCCTCGAAGAAGAGGAGCTGGCCGGGCTGTTTCCCCAGGACCCGGAGGAGCCCATCTTACCCGGGCCCCTCACAGGGAGGTTTGGGACGGCCCAGTTGGAGGACCCCAACCTAGCCCACGCCCTTCGGCAGGTGGCCGCCGTAGACGGACGACCACTGGACGGGGTAAGAGACCTCCCTCCCACACATTTCTCCATTTATAACGGGCTCCTCTACCAGGTAGTAATAAGGGACGGGGCCCCCCTCAGGTTGTTACTGGTACCCCGTCCTTTCATACCCTCTGTCCTCCAGTTAGCCCACTCCCATATCCTAGGTGCCCATCTAGGAGTGGAGAAAACCCTGGAAAGGGTGAGGGCCAGGTTCCACTGGCCCGGAATAAAAAAGGCCGTGGAGGATTACTGCCGGAGCTGCCCCGAATGTCAACAAGTGGCCCCACAACCCCATCACAGAAACCCGCTGGTGCCCCTGCCGATCATCACCGTCCCCTTCAGCAGGATCGGGATGGACCTAGTGGGGCCACTACCCAAGACCAACCGGGGACACAGGTACATCCTGGTGATAGTGGATTACGCCACCCGGTATCCCGAAGCCATTCCCCTACGCTCTATGGCCACCAAGGGCATTGCAAGGGAGCTGGTGATGTTGTTTTCCAGGGTCGGAATACCGGAGGAGATTCTCACCGACCAAGGAACCCCGTTCATGTCTAGGATCATGAAGGATCTGTGTGGCATGCTGAAGGTGACCCAACTGAGGACGTCGGTGTATCACCCCCAAACGGACGGACTAGTAGAACGATTCAACCAGACACTGAAAAAAATGTTGAAAAAAACCATGGACCAGGACGGGAAGAATTGGGACCAACTGCTACCCTTCCTGATGTTCTCCATCAGAGAGGTGCCCCAGGCATCTACCGGATTCTCGCCCTTCGAGCTCCTGTACGGTCGACGACCCCGGGGGCTACTCGACCTGGCCAAAGAAGCCTGGGAACACCAACCCTCCCCCTACCGCACCATGGTGGACCACGTCGAGGAGATGAGGGTGAGGATGGCATCCCTCTGGCCCATCGTCCGAGAACACATGGCCGAGGCACAGGCGGCCCAAGCCCGCGTGTACAACCGGGGAACCCAACCCCGAGTGTTTAACCCAGGGGATCGGGTGTTGGTCCTGGTACCCACGGCGGAATGTAAGTTTCTAGCCCGATGGAGGGGGCCGTATGAAGTGATGGAGAAATTGGGGCCGGTAAACTACCGAGTCCGGCAACCAGGTCGGAGGCACCCGACGAAGGTTTATCATGTGAACCTGCTCAAGAAATGGGTGCGTAGGGATGCCATGCTCTGTTTCTCTCTCTCTACCCTCCCAGGAAAAACGGAGCCAGTCGAGGTACCCGTGGGAGAAGAGTTGACCCCCCGGCAGAAGCAGGACGTCCGGGAAATGGTGGATCGGTTCCGGGACGTGTTCTCCCCGGACCCCGGATACACCACACTGGTGCAACACCGGATAATCACCGAGCCCGGGAAGAAGGTGAAGCTAAGGCCGTACCGCATCCCCGAAGCCCGCCGGGGGGCGATAGAGAGGGAGGTACAGAGTATGCTGGAGGCCGACATCATCGAACCCTCGACGAGCGAGTGGTGCAGCCCTATAGTGTTGGTTCCGAAACCCGATGGCTCAGTCAGGTTCTGCAATGACTTTAGGCAGCTCAACGCCATCTCAAAATTCGATGCCTACCCGATGCCCCGGGTGGACGAGATGATAGAGCGCATCGGGAGGGCCAGATACATAACCACCCTCGACTTGACTAAAGGCTACTGGCAAGTGGCAGTAGCCCCCGAAGACAGGGAAAAAACGGCCTTCACTACTCCCATGGGACTGTACCACTATAAGAGGCTGCCGTTCGGTCTCCACGGAGCCCCCCCCACGTACCAGAGACTGATGGACCAGGTACTACGTCCCCATCGAGAATACGCGGCAGCCTATCTGGACGACATCGTCGTGCACGGGGAGGAATGGGGGGCTCACCTCCAAAGACTGGAAGCCGTCCTGAAAGCTCTGCGAGGGGCGGGGCTGACAGCCAACCCCAAGAAATGTCGCCTCGGCCTCCGGGAAGCTGACTACCTGGGGTACACCATCGGCCGCGGCTGCGTCAAGCCCCAGGTAGGGAAAGTCGAGGCGATCCGGGAATGGCCCCGCCCCCGCACAAAGAAACAGGTACGAGCATTCATTGGGCTAGCTAGCTACTATCGACGGTTTGTTCCCCAGTTCTCTGCTCTTGCAGCACCCCTGACGGACCTAACAAAAAACCGGCTGCCAGATCGGATCGTATGGACGGCAGAGACCGAGGACGCCTTCGAGAAGCTGAAGGAAGTACTCTGTTCTGAACCAGTGCTGGTGACCCCGGACTTTACGCAACCGTTGGTGGTACAGACGGATGCCTCCGAGACCGGGGTGGGTGCCGTCCTGTCCCAGCTGAGGGATGGAGAGGAGCACCCGATCACATACGTAAGCAGAAAATTATTACCGAGAGAAACGAGATACGCCACGGTCGAGAAGGAATGTTTGGCCATCAAATGGGCTCTGGGGGAGTTGAGATATTATCTGCTGGGACGACACTTTACCCTGGTCACGGACCACGCCCCCCTGGTATGGATGTCCCGTTCAAAAGACAATAACGCCCGGGTCACCCGCTGGTTTTTATCCCTTCAACCGTATGCTTTCTCTGTTGTCCACAGATCCGGGGCCGCTCATGGAAACGCGGACGCCCTGTCAAGACGGGACGCCCTAGGTTCCTGGAGCAGTCCTCCCCCCAGGTCGGATTTAAGGGGGGGGGTATGTGGCAGCCGGAGGGGCAACCTCAGAGGAGAAGTGGTAGAGGGACGATATTGCCTGACATGGAGGCGGAGCCCCCATGTCAGGGAGTGGAAAAGAGCGCCAAACCACCATCAGCCCAACAAGCAACACCTGAGGAGGAGAGACGAGGGAGCGACCACACCCTATCAGAGGAGGAGGAGGGGACTATAAAAGGGCCCCGGACACAGGAAACTAGGAGAGAGTAGGAGTGGAAGGAGACGGAGAAAAAGCAAACCCATTGGAGACAACTGCCTTACCCCTTGATCACCCTGGAACGTCTGACTACCCGCCCGGCTCCCGACCCCTGCCTGTACGACTACCCTGCTCCTGCCCGCGCCCTGGACCGTATGAGGAATACCCGTTGTGCACCGAACCGTGGAAGTGAACACCGACCATCCCTCTGGAAAGCGGACAGTGTATTGTTGAGTGTCTATCCTACCTCTATCCACTCTCTATATTCAGTAAAAACCTCACTTGCACCATTTATCTACCGACTGGTTGTGTTTATTGGTCCGTGTTGTCGTGAAACCCCCTTGCCACCCCGGGGGCTGTCACAATACAGAAAAATAGGTGGGTGCTCCATGCTGTTTATTCGGGCTGAGCCCGACCGGGCCCCATGGGCGAAGGCCCGGCCACCAGACACTCGCCTACGAGCTACCGTCCTGGGTCTGGCTCCGGGAGGGTGCCCCGGTTTCCCTGGTCCGGGCGAGGTGGCTGAAGTCCGTGGGCTACTTCTCATAAGGGTCGTTTTGAACCGCTCTTAGTCTGGGCTCTCCCCTGAAACCTGTTTGCCATGGGAGACCCTACCAGGGGCTAATGCCCCGGACAACATAGCTCCCAGGATCACTGAGCCACGCAAACTCCTCCACCACGTTAAGGTGGCGATTCACGGAGGAGGTGGATCAGTGTGTCAGTGTGTCTGTGTGTCTGTGTCAGTGTGTCTGTGTGCGTGTCTGTGTCAGTGTGTCTGTGTGTCTGTGTCAGTGTGTCTGTGTGCGTGTGTCTGTGTCTGTGTGTCTGTGTGTGTGTGTGTGTGTGTGCGGGGGGGAGGGGGGGGGGATAGGGTAGAAGTGTGTGTGTGTGTCTGTGTATGTGTGTGTATGTGCGTCAGTGTTTTACTGTCTGTTTTGACAGTAGGGAGCCGGGCATTAGAAGAATTTGAACCATTTTTTCTTCTTCTGCTTGTTCTTTATCTGGCTCTGAAGATCTTTTTCAGTGACCTGAAGTTCTTCGGTGGCCTGAAGGAGGGAAGACTTCTCCTGATGCCAAAGAAAACGTTCAGTTTCTGACAGATCTTCTGTCTTTTTCCGGGCTGCTTTGATCCGGTTTATCTCAGTTCTCTGTTCCTCCAGCTGGGCTTGGGACACCTGGTTTATTTTGACGATGGAAGATTTCTCCTCTTGCCACAGTAGGTGTCTGTTCTTCAGCTCATTCTCAGCCTTGAGAAAGGCTGCCTTGAGCTTACTATTGACATCCAACTGTTCGTCAACTGTAGCTTGACAGAGATTCTTAAGTGTCTCCATCTCCTCCTTGGTGGTAGTTTGAACGTGACGCTCAGTGTCCAGCAGGTCCTGTGTTACTTTCAGAGCTGCTGCGATCCTGTTAGTCTCCGCTCTCTGTTCTTCCATCTGGGCTTCATGGAAAGCCTGGGCTTTTTCCAGCGTCTGTTTTGCTGCTTGCTGGTCATGTGCTCGATAGGAAGTGATGAGACGCCCCTGTGATTGAAGATATTCACGGGCTTTTTGCTGGCGTGCTTTGAGGGAGGACCTCTCCTCTTGCCATTGTAGATTCCCATTTTTCAGCTCCCTTTCGGCCTTATGAAGAGCCTCCTTGAGCTTACTGCGGAAACATAACTGTTTATCAAGAGTAGCCTCACAGCGGTGCAGCTGCTCCTGGGTGGTAGTTTGAACACGACGCTCAATGTCCAGCAGGTACTGTGTTTCCTCCAGAGCTGCTGCGATCCTCTTTGTCTCTGCTCTCTGTTCATCTAGCTGGGCTTGATAGGAAGCCTTGGCTTGAGACAAAGCCTCAGCTTGATAGAGAGACTTCTCCTTTTGCCATGGTAGTTGACCATTTGTCAGCTCCTGCCTGGCCTTGTCAAGATCCTCTATGAGCTTACTGCTGACATCAAATTGTTCATCAAGAGTAGCCTGACAGAGGTACAGGTCCTCCTTGGTGGTAGTTTGAATGAGACACTCAGTCTCCAGCAGGTCCTGTGTTTTTTCCAGAGCTGCTGCGATCCTGCTTGTCTCCGCTCTCTGTTCGGCCATCTGGGCTTTATAGAAAGCCTTGGCTTGACAGAAAGCCTTGGCGTGATAGAGAGACTTCTCCTTTTGCCATTGTAGTTGACCATTTGTCAGCTCCTGCCTGGCCTTGTCAAGAGCCTCCTTGAGCTGAAATACCTCCATCTCCTCCTTGGTGGTAGTTTTAGGTGGTAGTTGGTGGTAGTTAGTGGCAGTTTTAGGCTGACGCTCAGACTCCAGCTTCTTATGATGATCCTTCACCAACTGTTTGTTTCTTCTCATTTGTTCCATTGCAATTGTCAAATTGTTTCTGAACCAACTTGATGAGTGCTGTGAAAACTGTGAGAGTGTGAGAGTTTTCAATGTAACTGTCAAGTGTGACTGTTAATGTCTGCTCTCAAATGTGTGAAGGTGTGTGAGGGACAAACTGGCATAACACCAAAGCCACAGAATATCGTGATGTGTATTCTGATGATGAATTCAGGAATTCAATGACATCACGAATTCAATGACATCACGAATTCTATCCATGGCATGGTTACTATGGATACCAGATTGAATGTTTATCTTTGAATTTATGAATATAATGATTTCTCATGATCCTTAAAATATGGCAAAGAAATGAAACTATATGTAACCATATATAGATATAAAAAATATAAATCCTCTTAAAATACTGATATAAATGATCGTGTCATGTTTTATGTAGTGGGGCAGATAGTAGATTAATCGTGCAATTTATGATACAAGCATGACATTTGGTGGAGTTGTTCTGCAGAGGTATCTGGTTAAACCTGCCTGATTGGCCATTCAAAACCAAACCGCACATCTAACAGGGTTTTGTGAGCATCTTTAACTTCTCACTGACATTTTAAAATGAAAGAACGCTAAATTTATAGACACACAAATGATAAAAAATAACATTTGCAGTCCAATTGTAATCCATACAGGAATATTAGATTAGAGTCTTCATTGTGTAGAGGTAAAAAACAATCAGTCAGACATGTACATTTTACATATCCTTTATTATAACATAAGAACATACAGAAAAATAGGTGGGTGCTCCATGCTGTTTATTCGGGCTGAGCCCGACCGGGCCCCATGGGCGAAGGCCCGGCCACCAGACACTCGCCTACGAGCTACCGTCCTGGGTCTGGCTCCGGGAGGGTGCCCCGGTTTCCCTGGTCCGGGCGAGGTGGCTGAAGTCCGTGGGCTACTTCTCATAAGGGTCGTTTTGAACCGCTCTTAGTCTGGGCTCTCCCCTGAAACCTGTTTGCCATGGGAGACCCTACCAGGGGCTAATGCCCCGGACAACATAGCTCCCAGGATCACTGAGCCACGCAAACTCCTCCACCACGTTAAGGTGGCGATTCACGGAGGAGGTGGATCAGTGTGTCAGTGTGTCTGTGTGTCTGTGTCAGTGTGTCTGTGTGCGTGTCTGTGTCAGTGTGTCTGTGTGTCTGTGTCAGTGTGTCTGTGTGCGTGTGTCTGTGTCTGTGTGTCTGTGTGTGTGTGTGTGTGTGTGCGGGGGGGAGGGGGGGGGGATAGGGTAGAAGTGTGTGTGTGTGTCTGTGTATGTGTGTGTATGTGCGTCAGTGTTTTACTGTCTGTTTTGACAGTAGGGAGCCGGGCATTAGAAGAATTTGAACCATTTTTTCTTCTTCTGCTTGTTCTTTATCTGGCTCTGAAGATCTTTTTCAGTGACCTGAAGTTCTTCGGTGGCCTGAAGGAGGGAAGACTTCTCCTGATGCCAAAGAAAACGTTCAGTTTCTGACAGATCTTCTGTCTTTTTCCGGGCTGCTTTGATCCGGTTTATCTCAGTTCTCTGTTCCTCCAGCTGGGCTTGGGACACCTGGTTTATTTTGACGATGGAAGATTTCTCCTCTTGCCACAGTAGGTGTCTGTTCTTCAGCTCATTCTCAGCCTTGAGAAAGGCTGCCTTGAGCTTACTATTGACATCCAACTGTTCGTCAACTGTAGCTTGACAGAGATTCTTAAGTGTCTCCATCTCCTCCTTGGTGGTAGTTTGAACGTGACGCTCAGTGTCCAGCAGGTCCTGTGTTACTTTCAGAGCTGCTGCGATCCTGTTAGTCTCCGCTCTCTGTTCTTCCATCTGGGCTTCATGGAAAGCCTGGGCTTTTTCCAGCGTCTGTTTTGCTGCTTGCTGGTCATGTGCTCGATAGGAAGTGATGAGACGCCCCTGTGATTGAAGATATTCACGGGCTTTTTGCTGGCGTGCTTTGAGGGAGGACCTCTCCTCTTGCCATTGTAGATTCCCATTTTTCAGCTCCCTTTCGGCCTTATGAAGAGCCTCCTTGAGCTTACTGCGGAAACATAACTGTTTATCAAGAGTAGCCTCACAGCGGTGCAGCTGCTCCTGGGTGGTAGTTTGAACACGACGCTCAATGTCCAGCAGGTACTGTGTTTCCTCCAGAGCTGCTGCGATCCTCGTTGTCTCCGCTCTCTGTTCATCTAGCTGGGCTTGATAGGAAGCCTTGGCTTGAGACAAAGCCTCAGCTTGATAGAGAGACTTCTCCTTTTGCCATGGTAGTTGACCATTTGTCAGCTCCTGCCTGGCCTTGTCAAGATCCTCTATGAGCTTACTGCTGACATCAAATTGTTCATCAAGAGTAGCCTGACAGAGGTACAGGTCCTCCTTGGTGGTAGTTTGAATGAGACACTCAGTCTCCAGCAGGTCCTGTGTTTTTTCCAGAGCTGCTGCGATCCTGCTTGTCTCCGCTCTCTGTTCGGCCATCTGGGCTTTATAGAAAGCCTTGGCTTGACAGAAAGCCTTGGCGTGATAGAGAGACTTCTCCTTTTGCCATTGTAGTTGACCATTTGTCAGCTCCTGCCTGGCCTTGTCAAGAGCCTCCTTGAGCTGAAATACCTCCATCTCCTCCTTGGTGGTAGTTTTAGGTGGTAGTTGGTGGTAGTTAGTGGCAGTTTTAGGCTGACGCTCAGACTCCAGCTTCTTATGATGATCCTTCACCAACTGTTTGTTTCTTCTCATTTGTTCCATTGCAATTGTCAAATTGTTTCTGAACCAACTTGATGAGTGCTGTGAAAACTGTGAGAGTGTGAGAGTTTTCAATGTAACTGTCAAGTGTGACTGTTAATGTCTGCTCTCAAATGTGTGAAGGTGTGTGAGGGACAAACTGGCATAACACCAAAGCCACAGAATATCGTGATGTGTATTCTGATGATGAATTCAGGAATTCAATGACATCACGAATTCAATGACATCACGAATTCTATCCATGGCATGGTTACTATGGATACCAGATTGAATGTTTATCTTTGAATTTATGAATATAATGATTTCTCATGATCCTTAAAATATGGCAAAGAAATGAAACTATATGTAACCATATATATATATATAAAAAATAAAAAATATAAATCCTCTTAAAATACTGATATAAATGATCGTGTAATGTTTTATGTAGTGGGGCAGATAGTAGATTAATCGTGCAATTTATGATACAAGCATGACATTTGGTGGAGTTGTTCTGCAGAGGTATCTGGTTAAACCTGCCTGATTGGCCATTAAAAAATCCAAGATGGCCGCTAATTGGGCCTCCCGAAAATTTGTTTTCTTAATAAAACTTTGTATTTTCCCGATTTGAATGATCTTGGTGTCTATTTGTAGGTAATACAAGATGCTTTAATAATTACCCACAACTATAACACTGGAATAATGAATGTGCTGATGTCATTGGACATTTAGTGGAAAAATTAACGAATATATGTGTCAATTAATAATTCAACTCTTTTATTAAAATCATTTCCTTCAACTATGTTCAAATTGAACATGACAAGAATATGATGTCAAACTGGACAAAACAAACTGTATGGCACTGGACACTTAATTCATCTAACAATAATACATTTGATATTAAAGATAAATGTGTAACTTATAGCACATTCCCAGACTAGTCTAGTCAGCATGGACGGTACAAAAGTTGTAACTCATTCAATAAATGAAACAACTGTACTTCACATTTTCAACATTGTAAAAGATGCTACATTTTCATGTAAGATCGACAATATTATTCTAAACACGAAATCAAAGCAGCTAAATTCACATGTACAACATTATAAGACTAGTTGCTAGGATATATCTGCACCGTTGGAAAGTAGTTGAGATTCTTTATGGAGATTATAACTATACATAACATATGAAACATTGCTAGACTAGTCAATTTGGACGGAAACTAATTATCTTACAGCACTAGATTCTGAACTGATATGAAAATCAACAATTTTGCAGTTGCCATGAAGTGATTATAACCAATTGTAACAAACATTCTTTTTTGGTTTTATCATTTTTCAGTTCTTTAAATGCAATTTTACTTCCAATTGCTGAGGACTTAGCCTCAAACTAATATGTCGCACCATTTGTAGGTGCATTAATGTCAATGTCACTGTTCAGGGGGTATCATTTCGATCTGAATGTCTGCAGTAACTCCGCACAAAGGTACGGTCATCGGGCACATTCGTCTTCCAACTGCTACTGCTCACATATGCAGCTGCAGAGTGCTGTCCATGGAAGTCCCAACTGAAAGCACTTGCACCTCCCATGGCTACTTTTCTTCCAGGAACACTTGGCCAGTTCCTGACAGCTGGCTGCGATGGGGGATAACGTCGACCAACATACCTGCCATTTCTCTCCTTTCTGTGTCCAACCCCAATCAGTAGGACTGCCGATGTCTGGCCTGGAGATAGTTGTCTGGCCCCAGATGATCCCAGCCTGATAAGCAGCACGCTTTGCATGTTCTCTCAGGGCTGCCTGAGTTGGTGGAATCGAGTTGTGGGGCCTTTGTTTGCAGGCAAAGATATCCAGTCTTGCTTCATCCACACCAGTAACTGCACTTGATCTATCGTACATGAGGACAACAAATCTCTCTAACTGTTGCAGGTCCAGGTCACTCATTGATGTTGGATGCTGGCTGAGATTGGTCAAGGTTTCAGAAACTTCATCACAAATGTTCCAAGTCTGCCATGCTGTCTTCTTCCCTTTCCCATGAAATGCAGACGCAATGTGTGACAGGAAATGTGGTTGTGCTAGTACATTTCTACTGTGATTTAGTTTGTGTGCCTTACTCACTAGCACAACTATGTGACATATGATTGTAAACTAGGAGAGTGGTAACAGGACCATATGGGTTATCTCTGCCTTTGCTTTGATAAGGGGAAGTAACCAAATGGGAGTTGCAGTTTAACCAGAGAATGTTGAATGTGAAGATTCCCAGAGATAATCAAAGGTAATAAAGACACATGTCTTCATGTGACAAGGCTCAGAAGAGGAAGGGAATGACTGGAGGGGTCAATTGGGAGCTTGAAACTGCTGATCTATTGTTGTAATGTAAATGCCTGATGCCCCCCCCCCCCCCCCTGCTGTGTGCTGAGATGTTTAAGAGCAGGAGACAAACTGAACTCTTGGATCATCCTCTGCGGACTGTGTTGCAGTCAGTATGATGGTGAAGCCTTCTCTGCGCAGAGAATAAATACTTTAAAGACAAACTTCTTCTCTCAATGTTTCTTGTTTCAGTATTATAGGACTCACTCGGTACTATTGAATAGTTTTTCCACCACAAACTTGCCATCACGAACAGGATCCCTTGAAAGATCATCGGGAACCGACTGCAGATGGGGACTGATCATCCAGGAGGCTTCTCCTCCTGCCTCTGTGCCTCCACACATTCTGGAGAGGACCGTTCAGTTGATCCTGAGCATCTTCACTGGGATCCTAAAGGACCTGATTGAGTCCAGATAGACTTCTAAACATCCGGTGAGATACTGAAATTTGGAAGATTGACTCTGAAGGTTTGTTTTGGGTTTTTGGGGTTTTTTGTTCAATTAATGTCAAATTGGGATTTTAAAAGTGCACTGATTTTAGGAAATTGAATATTTTTGTTGTCAATATTCATATTAGCATTTAACATGTGTGGATATTTGTTGACATCTCATATAAATGCTGTTGTTCGTGAAAGGTTGGGTAGATACGGCAGATACACCAGAAGTGGACGAGGACCATGAACAGTCATTGCCCACGTGAGCGTTGAAGTCCCCCAGGAGAACTATGGAGTCGGTAGGCGGCGCCCTTTCCAGGACCCCTCCCACCGACTCCAAGAAGGCCGGATACTCCGAACTGCTGTTTGGTGCATAAGCACAAACCACAGTCAGAGCCTTGCTCCCCGCAACCCGTAGGCGCATGGAGGCGGCCCTCTCGTTCTCCGGGGAGAACTCCAACACAGTGGCGCTCAGCCGGGAGCTCGTGAGTATCCCCACTCCCGCCCGGCGCCTCTCACCCTGGGCAACTCCGGAAAAGGACAAAGTCCAACCCCTCTCCAGGAACTTGGTTCCAGGGCCAACGCTGTGTGTGGAGGTGAGTCCAACTATATCTAGCTGGTATCACTCCACCTCCTGCACCAGCTCCGGCTCTTTCCCCGCCAGCGAGGTGACGTTCCACGTCCCTAGAGCTAGTCTATGCTGCCGGCGATCGGCATGCCCAGGCCTCCCGCCTGACCCGCCTCCCGGTCTGCATTGCACCCGACCCCGATGCTTGTCCCTGCGGGTGGTGGGTCCACAGGGTGACTGCTCCATGCTGTTTATTCGGGCTGAGCATTCTGATGACATCACGAATTCTATCCATGGAGTCTTCCATGGCTTCGTTACTATGGATACCAGATTGAATGTTTATCTTTGAATTTATGAATGTAATGATTTCTCATGATCCTTAAAATATGGAAAAGAAATGAAACTATATGTAACCATATATAGATATAAAAAATATAAATCCTCTTAAAATACTGATATAAATGATCGTGTCATGTTTTATGTAGTGGGGCAGATAGTAGATTAATCGTGCAATTTATGATACAAGCATGAAATTTGGTGGAGTTGTTCTGCAGAGGTATCTGGTTAAACCTGCCTGATTGGCCATTCAAAACCAAACCGCACATCTAACAGGGTTTTGTGAGCATCTTTAACTTCTCACTGACATTTTAAAATGAAAGAACGCTAAATTTATAGACACACAAATGATAAAAAATAACATTTGCAGTCCAATTGTAATCCATACAGGAATATTAGATTAGAGTCTTCATTGTGTAGAGGTAAAAAACAATCAGTCAGACATGTACATTTTACATATCCTTTATTATAACATAAGAACATACAGAAAAATAGGTGGGTGCTCCATGCTGTTTATTCGGGCTGAGCCCGACCGGGCCCCATGGGCGAAGGCCCGGCCACCAGACACTCGCCTACGAGCTACCGTCCTGGGTCTGGCTCCGGGAGGGTGCCCCGGTTTCCCTGGTCCGGGCGAGGTGGCTGAAGTCCGTGGGCTACTTCTCATAAGGGTCGTTTTGAACCGCTCTTAGTCTGGGCTCTCCCCTGAAACCTGTTTGCCATGGGAGACCCTACCAGGGGCTAATGCCCCGGACAACATAGCTCCCAGGATCACTGAGCCACGCAAACTCCTCCACCACGTTAAGGTGGCGATTCACGGAGGAGGTGGATCAGTGTGTCAGTGTGTCTGTGTGTCTGTGTCAGTGTGTCTGTGTGCGTGTCTGTGTCAGTGTGTCTGTGTGTCTGTGTCAGTGTGTCTGTGTGCGTGTGTCTGTGTCTGTGTGTCTGTGTGTGTGTGTGTGTGTGTGCGGGGGGGAGGGGGGGGGGGATAGGGTAGAAGTGTGTGTCTGTGTCTGTGTGTCTGTGTATGTGTGTGTATGTGCGTCAGTGTTTTACTGTCTGTTTTGACAGTAGGGAGCCGGGCATTAGAAGAATTTGAACCATTTTTTCTTCTTCTGCTTGTTCTTTATCTGGCTCTGAAGATCTTTTTCAGTGGCCTGAAGATCTTCGGTGGCCTGAAGGAGGGAAGACTTCTCCTGATGCCAAAGAAAACGTTCAGTTTCTGACAGATCTTCTGTCTTTTTCCGGGCTGCTTTGATCCGGTTTATCTCAGTTCTCTGTTCCTCCAGCTGGGCTTGGGACACCTGGTTTATTTTGACGATGGAAGATTTCTCCTCTTGCCACAGTAGGTGTCTGTTCTTCAGCTCATTCTCAGCCTTGAGAAAGGCTGCCTTGAGCTTACTATTGACATCCAACTGTTCGTCAACTGTAGCTTGACAGAGATTCTTAAGTGTCTCCATCTCCTCCTTGGTGGTAGTTTGAACGTGACGCTCAGTGTCCAGCAGGTCCTGTGTTACTTTCAGAGCTGCTGCGATCCTGTTAGTCTCCGCTCTCTGTTCTTCCATCTGGGCTTCATGGAAAGCCTGGGCTTTTTCCAGCGTCTGTTTTGCTGCTTGCTGGTCATGTGCTCGATAGGAAGTGATGAGACGCCCCTGTGATTGAAGATATTCACGGGCTTTTTGCTGGCGTGCTTTGAGGGAGGACCTCTCCTCTTGCCATTGTAGATTCCCATTTTTCAGCTCCCTTTCGGCCTTATGAAGAGCCTCCTTGAGCTTACTGCGGAAACATAACTGTTTATCAAGAGTAGCCTCACAGCGGTGCAGCTGCTCCTGGGTGGTAGTTTGAACACGACGCTCAATGTCCAGCAGGTACTGTGTTTCCTCCAGAGCTGCTGCGATCCTCTTTGTCTCCGCTCTCTGTTCATCTAGCTGGGCTTGATAGGAAGCCTTGGCTTGAGACAAAGCCTCAGCTTGATAGAGAGACTTCTCCTTTTGCCATGGTAGTTGACCATTTGTCAGCTCCTGCCTGGCCTTGTCAAGATCCTCTATGAGCTTACTGCTGACATCAAATTGTTCATCAAGAGTAGCCTGACAGAGGTACAGGTCCTCCTTGGTGGTAGATTGAATGAGACACTCAGTCTCCAGCAGGTCCTGTGTTTTTTCCAGAGCTGCTGCGATCCTGCTTGTCTCCGCTCTCTGTTCGGCCATCTGGGCTTTATAGAAAGCCTTGGCTTGACAGAAAGCCTTGGCGTGATAGAGAGACTTCTCCTTTTGCCATTGTAGTTGACCATTTGTCAGCTCCTGCCTGGCCTTGTCAAGAGCCTCCTTGAGCTGAAATACCTCCATCTCCTCCTTGGTGGTAGTTTTAGGTGGTAGTTGGTGGTAGTTAGTGGCAGTTTTAGGCTGACGCTCAGACTCCAGCTTCTTATGATGATCCTTCACCAACTGTTTGTTTCTTCTCATTTGTTCCATTGCAATTGTCAAATTGTTTCTGAACCAACTTGATGAGTGCTGTGAAAACTGTGAGAGTGTGAGAGTTTTCAATGTAACTGTCAAGTGTGACTGTTAATGTCTGCTCTCAAATGTGTGAAGGTGTGTGAGGGACAAACTGGCATAACACCAAAGCCACAGAATATCGTGATGTGTATTCTGATGATGAATTCAGGAATTCAATGACATCACGAATTCAATGACATCACGAATTCTATCCATGGCATGGTTACTATGGATACCAGATTGAATGTTTATCTTTGAATTTATGAATATAATGATTTCTCATGATCCTTAAAATATGGCAAAGAAATGAAACTATATGTAACCATATATATATATATAAAAAATAAAAAATATAAATCCTCTTAAAATACTGATATAAATGATCGTGTAATGTTTTATGTAGTGGGGCAGATAGTAGATTAATCGTGCAATTTATGATACAAGCATGACATTTGGTGGAGTTGTTCTGCAGAGGTATCTGGTTAAACCTGCCTGATTGGCCATTAAAAAATCCAAGATGGCCGCTAATTGGGCCTCCCGAAAATTTGTTTTCTTAATAAAACTTTGTATTTTCCCGATTTGAATGATCTTGGTGTCTATTTGTAGGTAATACAAGATGCTTTAATAATTACCCACAACTATAACACTGGAATAATGAATGTGCTGATGTCATTGGACATTTAGTGGAAAAATTAACGAATATATGTGTCAATTAATAATTCAACTCTTTTATTAAAATCATTTCCTTCAACTATGTTCAAATTGAACATGACAAGAATATGATGTCAAACTGGACAAAACAAACTGTATGGCACTGGACACTTAATTCATCTAACAATAATACATTTGATATTAAAGATAAATGTGTAACTTATAGCACATTCCCAGACTAGTCTAGTCAGCATGGACGGTACAAAAGTTGTAACTCATTCAATAAATGAAACAACTGTACTTCACATTTTCAACATTGTAAAAGATGCTACATTTTCATGTAAGATCGACAATATTATTCTAAACACGAAATCAAAGCAGCTAAATTCACATGTACAACATTATAAGACTAGTTGCTAGGATATATCTGCACCGTTGGAAAGTAGTTGAGATTCTTTATGGAGATTATAACTATACATAACATATGAAACATTGCTAGACTAGTCAATTTGGACGGAAACTAATTATCTTACAGCACTAGATTCTGAACTGATATGAAAATCAACAATTTTGCAGTTGCCATGAAGTGATTATAACCAATTGTAACAAACATTCTTTTTTGGTTTTATCATTTTTCAGTTCTTTAAATGCAATTTTACTTCCAATTGCTGAGGACTTAGCCTCAAACTAATATGTCGCACCATTTGTAGGTGCATTAATGTCAATGTCACTGTTCAGGGGGTATCATTTCGATCTGAATGTCTGCAGTAACTCCGCACAAAGGTACGGTCATCGGGCACATTCATCTTCCAACTGCTACTGCTCACATATGCAGCTGCAGAGTGCTGTCCATGGAAGTCCCAACTGAAAGCACTTGCACCTCCCATGGCTACTTTTCTTCCAGGAACACTTGGCCAGTTCCTGACAGCTGGCTGCGATGGGGGATAACGTCGACCAACATACCTGCCATTTCTCTCCTTTCTGTGTCCAACCCCAATCAGTAGGACTGCCGATGTCTGGCCTGGAGATAGTTGTCTGGCCCCAGATGATCCCAGCCTGATAAGCAGCACGCTTTGCATGTTCTCTCAGGGCTGCCTGAGTTGGTGGAATCGAGTTGTGGGGCCTTTGTTTGCAGGCAAAGATATCCAGTCTTGCTTCATCCACACCAGTAACTGCACTTGATCTATCGTACATGAGGACAACAAATCTCTCTAACTGTTGCAGGTCCAGGTCACTCATTGATGTTGGATGCTGGCTGAGATTGGTCAAGGTTTCAGAAACTTCATCACAAATGTTCCAAGTCTGCCATGCTGTCTTCTTCCCTTTCCCATGAAATGCAGACGCAATGTGTGACAGGAAATGTGGTTGTGCTAGTACATTTCTACTGTGATTTAGTTTGTGTGCCTTACTCACTAGCACAACTATGTGACATATGATTGTAAACTAGGAGAGTGGTAACAGGACCATATGGGTTATCTCTGCCTTTGCTTTGATAAGGGGAAGTAACCAAATGGGAGTTGCAGTTTAACCAGAGAATGTTGAATGTGAAGATTCCCAGAGATAGTCAAAGGTAATAAAGACACATGTCTTGATGTGACAAGGCTCAGAAGAGGAAGGGAATGACTGGAGGGGTCAATTGGGAGCTTGAAACTGCTGATCTATTGTTGTAATGTAAATGCCTGATGCCCCCCCCCCCCCTGCTGTGTGCTGAGATGTTTAAGAGCAGGAGACAAACTGAACTCTTGGATCATCCTCTGCGGACTGTGTTGCAGTCAGTATGATGGTGAAGCCTTCTCTGCGCAGAGAATAAATACTTTAAAGACAAACTTCTTCTCTCAATGTTTCTTGTTTCAGTATTATAGGACTCACTCGGTACTATTGAATAGTTTTTCCACCACAAACTTGCCATCACGAACAGGATCCCTTGAAAGATCATCGGGAACCGACTGCAGATGGGGACTGATCATCCAGGAGGCTTCTCCTCCTGCCTCTGTGCCTCCACACATTCTGGAGAGGACCGTTCAGTTGATCCTGAGCATCTTCACTGGGATCCTAAAGGACCTGATTGAGTCCAGATAGACTTCTAAACATCCGGTGAGATACTGAAATTTGGAAGATTGACTCTGAAGGTTTGTTTTGGGTTTTTGGGGTTTTTTGTTCAATTAATGTCAAATTGGGATTTTAAAAGTGCACTGATTTTAGGAAATTGAATATTTTTGTTGTCAATATTCATATTAGCATTTAACATGTGTGGATATTTGTTGACATCTCATATAAATGCTGTTGTTCGTGAAAGGTTGGGTAGATACGGCAGATACACCAGAAGTGGACGAGGACCATGAACAGTCATTGCCCACGTGAGCGTTGAAGTCCCCCAGGAGAACTATGGAGTCGGTAGGCGGCGCCCTTTCCAGGACCCCTCCCACCGACTCCAAGAAGGCCGGATACTCCGAACTGCTGTTTGGTGCATAAGCACAAACCACAGTCAGAGCCTTGCTCCCCGCAACCCGTAGGCGCATGGAGGCGACCCTCTCGTTCTCCGGGGAGAACTCCAACACAGTGGCGCTCAGCCGGGAGCTCGTGAGTATCCCCACTCCCGCCCGGCGCCTCTCACCCTGGGCAACTCCGGAAAAGGACAAAGTCCAACCCCTCTCCAGGAACTTGGTTCCAGGGCCAACGCTGTGTGTGGAGGTGAGTCCAACTATATCTAGCTGGTATCACTCCACCTCCTGCACCAGCTCCGGCTCTTTCCCCGCCAGCGAGGTGACGTTCCACGTCCCTAGAGCTAGTCTATGCTGCCGGCGATCGGCATGCCCAGGCCTCCCGCCTGACCCGCCTCCCGGTCTGCATTGCACCCGACCCCGATGCTTGTCCCTGCGGGTGGTGGGTCCACAGGGTGACTGCTCCATGCTGTTTATTCGGGCTGAGCATTCTGATGACATCACGAATTCTATCCATGGAGTCTTCCATGGCTTCGTTACTATGGATACCAGATTGAATGTTTATCTTTGAATTTATGAATGTAATGATTTCTCATGATCCTTAAAATATGGAAAAGAAATGAAACTATATGTAACCATATATAGATATAAAAAATATAAATCCTCTTAAAATACTGATATAAATGATCGTGTCATGTTTTATGTAGTGGGGCAGATAGTAGATTAATCGTGCAATTTATGATACAAGCATGAAATTTGGTGGAGTTGTTCTGCAGAGGTATCTGGTTAAACCTGCCTGATTGGCCATTCAAAACCAAACCGCACATCTAACAGGGTTTTGTGAGCATCTTTAACTTCTCACTGACATTTTAAAATGAAAGAACGCTAAATTTATAGACACACAAATGATAAAAAATAACATTTGCAGTCCAATTGTAATCCATACAGGAATATTAGATTAGAGTCTTCATTGTGTAGAGGTAAAAAACAATCAGTCAGACATGTACATTTTACATATCCTTTATTATAACATAAGAACATACAGAAAAATAGGTGGGTGCTCCATGCTGTTTATTCGGGCTGAGCCCGACCGGGCCCCATGGGCGAAGGCCCGGCCACCAGACACTCGCCTACGAGCTACCGTCCTGGGTCTGGCTCCGGGAGGGTGCCCCGGTTTCCCTGGTCCGGGCGAGGTGGCTGAAGTCCGTGGGCTACTTCTCATAAGGGTCGTTTTGAACCGCTCTTAGTCTGGGCTCTCCCCTGAAACCTGTTTGCCATGGGAGACCCTACCAGGGGCTAATGCCCCGGACAACATAGCTCCCAGGATCACTGAGCCACGCAAACTCCTCCACCACGTTAAGGTGGCGATTCACGGAGGAGGTGGATCAGTGTGTCAGTGTGTCTGTGTGTCTGTGTCAGTGTGTCTGTGTGCGTGTCTGTGTCAGTGTGTCTGTGTGTCTGTGTCAGTGTGTCTGTGTGCGTGTGTCTGTGTCTGTGTGTCTGTGTGTGTGTGTGTGTGTGTGCGGGGGGGAGGGGGGGGGGATAGGGTAGAAGTGTGTGTCTGTGTCTGTGTGTCTGTGTATGTGTGTGTATGTGCGTCAGTGTTTTACTGTCTGTTTTGACAGTAGGGAGCCGGGCATTAGAAGAATTTGAACCATTTTTTCTTCTTCTGCTTGTTCTTTATCTGGCTCTGAAGATCTTTTTCAGTGGCCTGAAGATCTTCGGTGGCCTGAAGGAGGGAAGACTTCTCCTGATGCCAAAGAAAACGTTCAGTTTCTGACAGATCTTCTGTCTTTTTCCGGGCTGCTTTGATCCGGTTTATCTCAGTTCTCTGTTCCTCCAGCTGGGCTTGGGACACCTGGTTTATTTTGACGATGGAAGATTTCTCCTCTTGCCACAGTAGGTGTCTGTTCTTCAGCTCATTCTCAGCCTTGAGAAAGGCTGCCTTGAGCTTACTATTGACATCCAACTGTTCGTCAACTGTAGCTTGACAGAGATTCTTAAGTGTCTCCATCTCCTCCTTGGTGGTAGTTTGAACGTGACGCTCAGTGTCCAGCAGGTCCTGTGTTACTTTCAGAGCTGCTGCGATCCTGTTAGTCTCCGCTCTCTGTTCTTCCATCTGGGCTTCATGGAAAGCCTGGGCTTTTTCCAGCGTCTGTTTTGCTGCTTGCTGGTCATGTGCTCGATAGGAAGTGATGAGACGCCCCTGTGATTGAAGATATTCACGGGCTTTTTGCTGGCGTGCTTTGAGGGAGGACCTCTCCTCTTGCCATTGTAGATTCCCATTTTTCAGCTCCCTTTCGGCCTTATGAAGAGCCTCCTTGAGCTTACTGCGGAAACATAACTGTTTATCAAGAGTAGCCTCACAGCGGTGCAGCTGCTCCTGGGTGGTAGTTTGAACACGACGCTCAATGTCCAGCAGGTACTGTGTTTCCTCCAGAGCTGCTGCGATCCTCTTTGTCTCCGCTCTCTGTTCATCTAGCTGGGCTTGATAGGAAGCCTTGGCTTGAGACAAAGCCTCAGCTTGATAGAGAGACTTCTCCTTTTGCCATGGTAGTTGACCATTTGTCAGCTCCTGCCTGGCCTTGTCAAGATCCTCTATGAGCTTACTGCTGACATCAAATTGTTCATCAAGAGTAGCCTGACAGAGGTACAGGTCCTCCTTGGTGGTAGTTTGAATGAGACACTCAGTCTCCAGCAGGTCCTGTGTTTTTTCCAGAGCTGCTGCGATCCTGCTTGTCTCCGCTCTCTGTTCGGCCATCTGGGCTTTATAGAAAGCCTTGGCTTGACAGAAAGCCTTGGCGTGATAGAGAGACTTCTCCTTTTGCCATTGTAGTTGACCATTTGTCAGCTCCTGCCTGGCCTTGTCAAGAGCCTCCTTGAGCTGAAATACCTCCATCTCCTCCTTGGTGGTAGTTTTAGGTGGTAGTTGGTGGTAGTTAGTGGCAGTTTTAGGCTGACGCTCAGACTCCAGCTTCTTATGATGATCCTTCACCAACTGTTTGTTTCTTCTCATTTGTTCCATTGCAATTGTCAAATTGTTTCTGAACCAACTTGATGAGTGCTGTGAAAACTGTGAGAGTGTGAGAGTTTTCAATGTAACTGTCAAGTGTGACTGTTAATGTCTGCTCTCAAATGTGTGAAGGTGTGTGAGGGACAAACTGGCATAACACCAAAGCCACAGAATATCGTGATGTGTATTCTGATGATGAATTCAGGAATTCAATGACATCACGAATTCTATCCATGGAGTCCTCCATGGCATGGTTACTATGGATACCAGATTGAATGTTTATCTTTGAATTTATGAATATAATGATTTCTCATGATCCTTAAAATATGGCAAAGAAATGAAACTATATGTAACCATATATATATATAAAAAATAAAAAATATAAATCCTCTTAAAATACTGATATAAATGATCGTGTCATGTTTTATGTAGTGGGGCAGATAGTAGATTAATCGTGCAATTTATGATACAAGCATGAAATTTGGTGGAGTTGTTCTGCAGAGGTATCTGGTTAAACCTGCCTGATTGGCCATTCAAAAATCCAAGATGGCTGCTAATTGGGCCTCCCGAAAATTTGTTTTCATAATAAAACTTTGTATTTCCCCGATTTGAATGATCTTGGTGTCTATTTGTAGGTAATACAAGATGCTTTAATAATTACCCACAACTATAACACTGGAATAATGAATGTGCTGATGTCATTGGACATTTAGTGGAAAAATTAACGAATATATGTGTCGATTAATAATTCAACTCTTTTATTAAAATCATTTCCTTCAACTATGTTCAAATTGAACATGACAAGAATATGATGTCAAACTGGACAAAACAAACTGTATGGCACTGGACACTTAATTCATCTAACAATAATACATTTGATATTAAAGATAAATGTGTAACTTATAGCACATTCCCAGACTAGTCTAGTCAGCATGGACGGTACAAAAGTTGTAACTCATTCAATAAATGAAACAACTGTACTTCACATTTTCAACATTGTAAAAGATGCTACATTTTCATGTAAGATCGACAATATTATTCTAAACACGAAATCAAAGCAGCTAAATTCACATGTACAACATTATAAGACTAGTTGCTAGGATATATCTGCACCGTTGGAAAGTAGTTGAGATTCTTTATGGAGATTATAACTATACATAACATATGAAACATTGCTAGACTAGTCAATTTGGACGGAAACTAATTATCTTACAGCACTAGATTCTGAACTGATATGAAAATCAACAATTTTGCAGTTGCCATGAAGTGATTATAACCAATTGTAACAAACATTCTTTTTTGGTTTTATCATTTTTCAGTTCTTTAAATGCAATTTTACTTCCAATTGCTGAGGACTTAGCCTAAAACGAATATGTCGCACCATTTGTAGGTGCATTAATGTCAATGTCACTGTTCAGGGGGTATCATTTCGATCTGAATGTCTGCAGTAACTCCGCACAAAGGTACGGTCATCGGGCACATTCATCTTCCAACTGCTACTGCTCACATATGCAGCTGCAGAGTGCTGTCCATGGAAGTCCCAACTGAAAGCACTTGCACCTCCCATGGCTACTTTTCTTCCAGGAACACTTGGCCAGTTCCTGACAGCTGGCTGCGATGGGGGATAACGTCGACCAACATACCTGCCATTTCTCTCCTTTCTGTGTCCAACCCCAATCAGTAGGACTGCCGATGTCTGGCCTGGAGATAGTTGTCTGGCCCCAGATGATCCCAGCCTGATAAGCAGCACGCTTTGCATGTTCTCTCAGGGCTGCCTGAGTTGGTGGAATCGAGTTGTGGGGCCTTTGTTTGCAGGCAAAGATATCCAGTCTTGCTTCATCCACATCAGTCACTGCGCTTGATCTATCGTACATGAGGACAACAAATCTCTCTAACTGTTGCAGGTCCAGGTCACTCATTGATGTTGGATGCTGGCTGAGATTGGTCAAGGTTTCAGAAACTTCATCACAAATGTTCCAAGTCTGCCACGCTGTCTTCTTCCCTTTCCCATGAAATGCAGACGCAATGTGTGACAGGAAATGTGGTTGTGCTAGTACATTTCTACTGTGATTTAGTTAATGTGCCTTACTCACTAGCACAACTATGTGACATATGATTGTAAACTAGGAGAGTGGTAACAGGACCATATGGGTTATCTCTGCCTTTGCTTTGATAAGGGGAAGTAACCAAATGGGAGTTGCAGTTTAACCAGAGAATGTTGAATGTGAAGATTCCCAGAGATAATCAAAGGTAATAAAGACACATGTCTTCATGTGACAAGGCTCAGAAGAGGAAGGGGATGACAGGAGGGTTCAATGGGGAGCTTGAAACTGTTGTAATGTAAATACCTGATGCCCCCCCCCCCCTGCTGTGTGCTGAGATGTTAGATAGACTTCTAAACATCCGGTGAGATACTGAAATTTGGAAGATTGACTCTGAAGGTTTGTTTTGGGTTTTTTGTTTAATTAATGTCAAATTGGGATTTTAAAAGTGCACTGATTTAGGAAATTGAATATTTTTGTCACTATTCATATCAGCATTTAACATGTGTGGATATTTGTTGATATCTCATATAAATGCTGTTGTTCGTGAAAGGTTGGGTAGATACGGCAGATACACCAGAAGTGGACGAGGACCATGAACAGACGACGACGAGGAAAGACCTGCACTCTCATTCCCGATGGTCCAAGTGGCAGGTCCAGATGGAGCAATGATGGTCCACAGACCCTGGACTGACAGAGACATGACCGATGCCCTGGCACATCTGCCAGACCCCCAAGCATCAGGCACAAAGTTTGGTGATGAAGTTATCGTATTCTGCCGTGAGTTTAGCCCCACTGAAGGAGAACTCAGACGCCTCCTCATGAAGAAGCTTTGCCCAGCCAACTATGCCAAGGTTCAAGCAGCCTGTCAAGGAAATGCCAGACAGATACAAACCAACTGGGATCACGCTGACAACGCTGCATATCGAGACATGATTACCTACTGGTTACAGCTTTGACAATTGCTTTCCTGCCGAGAATCAACATGACAAAAACAACATCATGCAAGCAAAAGCCTGGTGAAACTGTAGCAGACTATTACGCCAGACTCCATGCTATTTTCAACGAGCACAGCGGTCTAAGGCAGCGGTTCCCAAACATTTTAGGCCACGCACCCCCTTCTACATCCAGACCGGGTTCACGCACCCCCAATCCCCCCCCCCCCCCCCACCCACACACACACCTTTAAAAAAATAATGAGAGAACAGTTTGCGTGGCGTTTGTTTACAAGATAAAAAACACAAAAAACTCTTCCTGCACCGTGCCTTCGAAAAGGTAACGGACGTACACCAGACGATTGGCCAGATTGGCCACATCTGTAGGCTCGTCTACTTGCAGAGAGTAAAACTCACTCTTCTTCACGCGACCGACTAATGTAGCCAGGATGTCTTCGGACAATGCATCGATGCGCGCGACAGTGTTGTTGGACGCGGGATCACGTCCAACTTGTTCGCTTCTCTCTCTCCAATCATACATTCCACCATCTCTTTAACATTTGTTTCCCTCTCCACCACCGCCTCTCCTATTACGCGGTCAGAATACTACCACAACACGCCGCCTGTCTCCGGCAGAAATGCGCTCATACACACACGCACCTCCCCAGCAACGAGGCACATCACCCGGTCACAATACCTCCAGAATGTCCCCGGGTGAAATCCGGGACTTGGTTTTATGGTTCCGAGTGGCCGGCGCTCACCCGTTGACACCGGGACGCGAGGTCTCGAGCCGCCCCCGCCGCGAGGCACCCGATCGTCAGGTCTGTCAGCCCTCGGAACAGGCCGCGGGGCAACAACTCGTGGGTGGCGGGGCAGAGGCGAGGCAGATCACAGAAACATCATAAAGACTAAAGTACAGCAAAGATATGTTGATGAGAAACGTATTTGTAATATGTCAAACACAAACGTAATCAGGGAGAAAATACGTTTGTGGTCAAACGTAATTGAGAATGCATTTTAGTTTTGGGGGAACGTAATTTTTAGGAGACGGGACTGCACCGCCATTACATCTTTTCTCTCGCGCACCCCCTAGAGGCAGCTCGCGCACCCACAGGGTTGCGCGCACCCCACTTTGGGAATCCCTGGTCTAAGGGATAAGAAGCACCTGCAAATGGATATGTAGTTATAAATAAATAATTATACATAGATATGTCTGTGTTTTATATTATAGTGAGTATTATTATATGATATATATATTATATTATACAGAATATTATTATATGATATATATATATTATTATATTATACTGAATTGCTTGTGAGGGGGACAAAAATACGATGTCCTGATGTGTTTGTTTAAGTGTTATTTACTGCTTTCTTTCATGTTGGAATAAATGTTTAACTGCAAAGTAGTAATGCGTATTTGATACCTTCATTTTTTATTTTATTTTGCATTAAATCATTCTGGGATGTTTGCTGAAATTGATTGGATGTGGCACAGCCCTACCTAGAACATTTTCCACCAGCTGCCACTGGGTCAGAATATGCCTTTTGTTCAACAACCATCTGCGGGCAGTTGAGCGTCTGGAGAACATGATAGTGACCTGGGACTCGGGGAAAAAATAACAATCTGGAGCTAGCCAACTAACAGATAATCTGAACTATGGCCCTGTTGTCCGATGATGGATACATCTTTCAATGTAACACACAGGTCGAAATAAACCGTTAATGTACATAAACGGACCAACGTGTCTCAGGTAGACAGGTTGCGAACCTGAAATATCACTTTAAGTCCGGTAACGTTTCAAACGTTGAGATTAACTACACGAACACTGAATTTGAGTATTTTGCTGATTCTGTTCTTGTTTTGTTACAGAGAGACAGGAGCTGAGGGGAGAACGATGGAAAAACATTCAGCAGCCGTAGCTTTGAATTAAGACATTAGTCCATTTGTAATATCTCCATTTGACCATCCTGTACTTAAGGTTACAGTTACATTAGCTCTCATCCTGTACAAATCCTTCACTAATAACACAACCAGTAGATCCTTCTCATGTGTTCATGTTGCTGTCACAGAGATGACAGTTGTGACAACTGTGGGAGCCTGTTAGTTAGGGTCACGCTGAGTAATCTGCCAATTTTCTAATCTTTTTCATTTGCTTAGCTTGACACTGTGGTGTAAAACATGCTCCCATAAGTTGTTGTTTTTCACAGCAGAAATTTTCAGTTGTCATGTGGGAAAAGCACGGGTGTTACTCTATAAAAACGATTCTATTTAAGTTTATAAGTAAGCCAAAACAGTGTGACAGTGCTCTAACACGCACACTACTGGGAACCTGAAACTATAGCAGCTAAATTGAATTCAGGCATCATTTATAATATCAATAGCATCTATACTATTCCGACAATGTGTCAAAATGTTCTGGTAATGTTGGGATCTGGCAGGAGCTTGTTTGGTTATCAGCAAGTATGAAAATGTAATTGTTAACATTAATACAAATATTAATAACGGGACACCACCCTGAGATCAGGGACCAATAACCTTTTAACATTAACATAACATTTATTTATTTTTTTTTTTTGTCAGGTAAAGGCCCGCGACCCACTTTTGGGTCGCGACCCAAAAACTCGTCAAACTCGTTATAAAACTCGTCAAACACCCACCAGTTGAGAATCACTGCTCGAGTCGGAATGAGCAGACTTATAAACGCACTGTTCATCGTGTCATATTGCTTTTCGGAGAATTATGATGATACGTTCACAGTAGATGCAAAAGTATACTTATGTACAATATATTATGTTGAACATTGTTGCTCCTGGATGGATCACAGCCAACCCAATTATGTTCAACACAGCTCCATGTTCTTGGTCATGGTGCCACAGCACTTAAAAGAATACATTTCATAATTCTCACAATTCTGACCCTTTGCTTTTTTATTAACAGCATTTACTTGTACTTTTACTTTCAATACTTAAGTACATTTAATATCAGAAAATTACTTTTGATACTTAAGTACAATAAATATCAGATACTTTAAGACTTTTACTCAAGTCGTATTCTAATAGGTGACTTTTACTGGAGTAGTTTTCCAGTAAGGTATCTTTACTTTTACTCAAGTATGGCTTTTGGGTACTTTATACACCACTGCTTGAGATACCAGTTCCATTCATCATAAAATTATATATAAATATAAGTCGATACAATTCAACAACACTACAAACTACACCCTAGCAAATTACCAGAAATGACTTTCTGAGGCAATGTCAACAAAACTGAACATTATAAACCACATTTATGACTGAGCCACTGAATTAGATTTTATTAGATTTAGCATTGGGTGTAATAAATCAACTGATAACTCCATGTAATATTGATTGTCTTATCAATTTCTCACTCTTATTAAAGTGGCACTCTGCACTCCCACAAATGTGTTTTGAATTACTCTGGCTGATTTGACCCTCAGTCTTGTGGAAACTGGTTGGAGATGTGCTGGAATGGACATTTCACCAAGCACTATGGACTAATGAGAACGATAAAGGGGAATGGGTTTCCGACCCAAACAGATGCAACAAAACACCAGATAAGTAAGGGAGATGTCAATCAAGCATAGTTTGTACACGCCCATACAGTCCTGAGAGGAGGTCTAATTAGGCAACATAGTTGAAGTGAAAACACCTGTGTAGTTGGACTAAGGGTGTGCTGGGGCTTTAACCAGTGGCGGCTGGTGGAAAATATTCTAGGTAGGGCCATCCTATCAATTTCAGCAAACATCCCAGTATTGCTCTCGAGGTCAGCGGGCTGTCACAGACTCAAACACGACCAACATACTTTTAAGATTATAATCCCTACTTTAGTGTTATTGGGCAAAAAAAATGTAAGTATCAAACACGCATTATTACTTGGCAGTTAAATATTTTACATGTATTCCAACACGAAAACAATCAGTAAATAACACTTATATAATATAATATAACATGTTCATTTATTGAGATGCCCCTATGGACCTTGTTATAGGAGGTAAAGATCAGGAGAAGTAAACATGAAGTGTAATTATGAATACTGATGTTAAATTAAGCTATGATGAGTTTTCACTGTTAATTTAACATCTCTATTACATGTTGATGCCTCCATGACCAAGTTAAGCAGATGAGACTGAGGACAACTATGTAGAAGAAAAGATGTTCACTTTGTCTGATATGTAGCTTGACAGAGTTCTCATGTGTGTCCTGGTGTTCTCATGTTTCCTTACCTCCTCATCCCTCACTCCCTACCCTGGTGTTCTCATGTTTCCTTACCTCCTCATCCCTCACTCCCTACCCTGGTGTTCTCATGTTTCCTTACCTCCTCATCCCTCACTCCCGTAACTGTCCGTGCTGGATCTGTCCCCGTTGTTTTAAAAAGCTAAATAAATGATTAGCATGACGTCATCCAGCTAGCCAAACCTGTCTGGTGTACAGCTAGTACAGAAGCTCAGCATGTACTGCTTCCCTTTCCCGCGAGTCTGCTGTCTGATTGTGAGGTCAGGCTGATCTGATATCAGCTCTTTGGCTGCAGAATCTCCGCCAAAGTTCTCCTCTCAAACGGGTCTTGGAGGAGGAGTGCTCGTGGCGCGGGCGCCTGTAGAGACTTCTCCTGACGAGAACGTGCAGCTGTGGGCCTGATCGTTCTGGCCCACAGCTGAATCTATTTGAGGGCGCTGATTGGCTAAATTGTATGTCACTCATTTATATCTTGAATCAGCAATTGGCTAAACTGCTTCATAGACCCGCCTCTCTTGGGCCAAAACGATCAGGCCCCCCAAGCTGCGCGTTCTCAGAGTGTCGTGCACACAGACAGAGAGCACGAGCAGAGAGCACACAGGCTGAGAGCACACAGGCTGAGAGCACGAGCAGAGAGCACACAGGCTGAGAGCACGAGCAGAGAGCACGAGCAGACGAGCACACAGGCGGAGAGGACGAGCAGAAAAAGCATATATTTTGCGCAGATATCATATTTTACACACATTACTGGGTACATTCCATAGTTCAAAAACACAAATATTGACTCTCTGGACTGCCAGTGCACATCAATGCAAACTTTAAGGTAGATTATGCCAGGAGAAGCCTTTGGAAAGATGGACAGAGTCGTAAATCTGACTGGAATGAATCTTTGAGACAGAATGTCATTGCTCCACTATATGCAGATCTCCATCACATCAGCAGTGGCATTGTGAAAAAGAAAGTCCTTTGTCAACATATTGGGTCATGCTATGTATGTTTTGGCCAACTGTTTCCAAAGATGTTGGCCAAGAATGGCATGAAATGATACATGAGGTATACAGATCAATCAAAGAAAGAGGCCTTAATGTGATTCCACTGATGAGGAGTTTCACACAAATAATTGCAGACCGAAAGTTTCTGCAGTACTCCCTTGACTGGTGTAACGTCAGAGAAACTGAGACAACTAAGGCACCTTACCTGACGCACTCAGCAAGAGATGAGATCCATCCCATTTTGGAAGATCTTGGAATGACATTGGTTCCGTCTTCCATGCAACAAGTTTGGAGAAGTTTCAGATCCGCTGACATTAAAGTGGAAGAAGTGAATCCTTCAACTGTCCAGACTTTCCTGAGAGAAAAAACCCTCAATGACCCAACCCAAACAGATGAGCAGTTACCGTTGCCCATAACTGCCACTCTGATCAGAGATGAAACCAGATTGTCAAAGCTCTTGAGTTTCTGCTTAAAAGATTTGGAATTGAAAAAGGTCACCAAGGACAACTCCAGTTTACTCAATGGGCTACCACTTTTCTCACAAGACATAAAGTTTTGGGAGTGTTTAACTCCAAATCTCCTAAACTGATATCAAGATATGAAGGTCTGTTCTCTGGCTACGAGGCCCAATTTGCAGATTATCAGACCAACATAGAGCACATTCATGCTCTACAAAGTTTAAGCCTTGTCAAGAGTTTGACGGTTCCCCGTGCAGCGGAATATCTGAAGCCGTTAATTCAGCAGCTTCTCCAGGAGTGTGAAGTTGATGGACACAGTGGTCTTCATGTCCCAAACGAGACCATGTTGGAGTTGTTAAAATCACTTTGGAAGTTCTTAATGGGTGAAGTTACACCTGCAACATCTAGTGGTGATGGACAAAGCCTGACATTAAGTGATGTGAGGCAACTCTTCAGTGACTGTTGCATTTTACCCGTTGTGTTTCCAAGTTCAAACAAGGTCTTTCTGAAAACAATGAAAGACATGCCAAGTGTGATTCAGTTTGCCTCAGATAACGACATATCAGGCATCCTCTTTAAACTTGGTTTTATGAAGCTTGACCATGCATTCTTCACAACGTATGTAGGCCGACGTGTTCTTTCACTTCCAGGCTCAGAACTTAGGGATGTGAATGATAAAAGCTCTGTGTTGGACCAGGTCATCAACATTAACCACTCAGAGTTTACCAAGCTTTCTAATAAAGAGATGAAAGAGCTACAGTGTTTCCTGCAGTCTGGAGTATCCAAGTCCAAAGACAAGCAAAAGTATCAGAGAAACCTCAAGTCGTTGCCATTATTTGAAACAATCCATGGTAACAGAGTGAGGATCGATGGGCCTAAAAAGGTATTTATCCTCGACAGCATGTATTCAAATACATTTCCAGATCTGTTCATGCTGTCCAACAGCAGCAGCATTTTTCTCCAAAATAATCCAGATAACTGCAATCTGTCACAGATATTGGACTTCCAAACCCTGACTGATTTGGACTATTTCATGAAGTTCATTCTGCCCATTGTACACACACTCACAGAGATGCAGACGCTTCACTGCCTCAAACTGTTAATGATGCCACAATTCAGTTGCTCTCAGGATAGGGAGAGAATCATCCCCTCAATGAAGACAGTGAAATTAATTCCCAATTCTCAAGGCAGATTGGAGATGGCATTATATTTCTTTGATGACAGTGTCGAGCTAT
Source organism: Melanostigma gelatinosum (assembly GCF_949748355.1). NCBI lineage: Eukaryota > Metazoa > Chordata > Actinopteri > Perciformes > Zoarcidae > Melanostigma > Melanostigma gelatinosum. The sequence continues at coordinate 20,926,854 of NC_136636.1, read as the reverse complement.
ACAAGAAAATGGTGCCCCAGGAGAGATTTGTGCCTCAGAGATTTTGGACAGAGATGTGTGAAGGAAATCTACCAACAACAAAACCGAAAGACTTACTCAGAGAACTTGGGATGAAGCATATTGTGTCAAAAGATCACATCATCAATTTTGCACAACAAGTAGAATCAGAAGCAAAAGAAAACGGTCAACTTGAAGAGTTGAAGAAGAAATCATCACTCATTTTCAAAGCAGCCTTGAATATAGTGAGTGACGACGAACACAAAGGAGGAAAGTTTCTGGAGAGCATAGCTGACATCAAGTTCATTTTTCCTGTGAAAATTCAAAAAGAACTGTGCAACTATCACCAATCATTTGCTGCCGAGAGAACTGCTGTTGGAATAAGAGGGTCTTTGATGGAAAGCGATCCTAAGCCTCTAGAATTGATTTGGTCTTCAATGCCAATTATACATCTACCGGTTTATAAGTCACCGAAGCTCCTGAAAATGATGAAGAATGCAGGAGCGCTTGAACAACCACCTTCACACTGTGTAACCACGAACATGAGCAACATCTGTCGGTCACCATGTAAAACTGACAAGTTGATCCAAACCCGTGCTAAGGTGTTTCGAAGTGCGTATGCCTATCTGCAAGCAAACGGGTTTGAAGGACAATCATTGGCTGGTCTTCCAGTTGTGCTGGTTGAAAAAGACAAAGGACTTATGAGGACTGATTGTGCGTCTTTTTCACTCCCTCATGACCGCGAGTTCAGACCGTATTTGTACAACATTTCCCCGCAGGATGTTATATTCGCAGACTTCTTTAAGAAAATTGGTGTAAAGGACAAACCTATTGCAGCTCAGTATTGTAATGTTCTGGCAGCAGTTTATGCTGATTCCTGTGATGAACAACAACTAAATCCAAACCAACAGAAAACCGTGAAACGTGCTGTTAAGCAGTTTTTCAAGTCAATCAACACTGAAGGAAACCAGTCCCTTGACGATGTAAAGACTTTGTATCTTCCTGCAGTAGATGGTAAATTATACCCATCATGCACAATCTACTACAATGACACAGTGTTTGAGATCAAAAGGTTAGAAGAAGCGCTGGAGAATAAGTTCCTGTTGCTCGAGAAACTCAGTGAATGTCATTTGGGCAGTAGCAGATATCAGCATCAAGGATTGCTGCAATTGCTGCCTCAGAATTTCAAGCCTAAAATGCTGACTCAATTCACTGAGGAGAAATTAGTGGAGTCACACATGCAGCTTTGTGAGCTTGAAGCGGATTGTGAATTTAGTGGATGGTTTGACAGACATCTGTCATCACGTGCATTTACACATGGACTAATTTGCCTGATCAGACAGCAGTCTAAAGGAGAAACGACACAAGAGGATGCTACTGACATGTGCAGGAAGACTTTTGGCAGTATTCAGATTGTTTGCTGCAAAAGTCTGAAAACAAAGCTTTGGGTGAATAAACAGCCACTAAACAAAACTGCCACTGACACCGATGTTTTTGTCAAACAAGAGCAACAAGGTTGCACCTTTTACTTGAAACACAACAATGCCATGTCTCCCAAGGTGATAAGTGACATCAATATGAAATTGACAAAAGAGATTAATGCTCTTTTAGGTAACAGAATGGAATCAATGCAACTCCTAGTCCTCGCACAACTTCTCATGTGTGACAGTCTTCAAGATGTTCGGATATGTCTGGCTAAGAATGGGATCCATGACAGTGCTGAAACTGAAAGTGTCCTTAATCCACCAGCCCCTGGATCCGAAATTCCAGAGGAATGGCATGATTCCTTAGACATGGCCATCCTCAATAACTTTGAAGAGGGGGAATATGTTTGCTACAACACTAACAACAAGTACATTAATGCAATTGTTGTTGAAGAACTGCCTGGGCACGCTGGACCCTATTCACAAAGATACAAAATAGAAATTGGAGAAGATGAGCCAATTGAAGTCAGTTGTATTGACCTGTATCAGTTTAAACGACAAAAGAAGCCGGAACCTGGAGGGAGGACTTGCACATCTGCTGAAGCTTCTTGCATGGATCTGATGCCACTAGCAGGAGCTGTGCCCCATTCTTCCAAACCATCAGCTACAAGTTCCTCATCTACAAGATCATCATCTACAAGATCCTCACCAGCATCTGTTGACGAAGCCAAAAGAGAAATTGACAAATGTTTGGCAGATATCTGGATGCTTCCTGAGGAGGAGAGGCATAAAGCCATCAAACGACTGTACCTTAGATGGCATCCTGACAAAAACCCTGACTGCCAACTTCTTGCCAGGAAGGCATTCACATACTTACAGAATCAAATTGATGAGATCAGCAGAGGCAAAGGCAAAACTGGAGGCTCGTCCTATTCAGGCAGGAACTCAAATTTCCGCAACTGATCAGCAATGGGATCAGGAGGCCAGGCATCACAGAGATGGTCGAGAGAGATTCTCTAGAGACAACCATTCCTACAACTTTTGGACCCATAATGAAAATGTCCCGAGTCCAAACAAAGAGGAGGCCAAGCGCTGGTGTCGTCAAGCTCGCTGTGATCTCAACGCAGCTTACAAAGACATTGGTGGGGCGAGGACAGAGTGGTGTCTGTTCAAAATCCATCAAGCAGTTGAAAAGTCTCTCATAGCTGCACAGCTTAAAAGAGATGGTCAACATAACCACCAGCAGCTCCATTTCAGCCCTCGCTAAGAAGGTTTCGCTCTACAACCTCCAACTGAGAGTTCTGCCTCAAATTGTCGAGAATCTGAAGACTCTGGGAGTGGATGCCAAAAAGACTCAGTGTCCAAACTATCATCCATTTCCCCACATTCCAAATGAACAGTTCAAATCAGAGAATGAAATGGCAGCACTCAACAAGGCATCTGATCTTCTCGGTAAAGTAGAGGCATATGTGAATTAGAGATTAGAGACAAACACACATCATGTTGGCAGAGTCAATTGAAGAGTTTTTGACATTTCAAGATGCTGCTAGCCATATCGTGATATTCAAACATTACTATAAAGAAAATAATGGTATCACTGACATGCTTATGTTTTGAACCTTCTGAAATGAAAGATGTTGTTTTTTTGTGTTTACTGAAGACCAGTTTATATATAACTACGTGAATTTGTTCTGAAAATGAAAATATGATTTTTGATTATTTTTGCAATGTTATTTAGAACTACTCACAGAGGACCAATATAATCGCTCTATGACTTTGTTATGAAGATATAAAAGTTTTTTTGAAACTTTTGAAACTGCTCATTGAGGGCCAATAATAATCTATGTACATTATTATTATGAGAATGGAAATATGGCAGGTTATTCTTTTGCAAAGTTATCATTTTTACTACTCAGGAAAATGAAAATGAAATGAATTCATGAAAATGAAAATCGGAAAGCTTTTGTAACGTACCATTTATAACTACTAACTTAGGATCAATATATTGACTGTATGACTTTCTGAATTGGTCAATGTTTTTTTTCTCAAAATGATGATTTAACTATATATAACTATTCACTGAGGACCAATATAATCTCTGTCTGACCTTTTTCCTTAATGGTTTCAAAACATCAAGGACTGCAGTTGAAAATTGACCAGCTGGCTCACACTGGCAAATACAGAAATGATTGTGAGTTGTCTTTATGAATGAATAAATAAATAAAATGGAATATTATGGTTTGTTATCATTTATGAGTACTCACCCTATCATCACACGTATCAAACATCAGTTCCTGTTTTTTACATTGTTAAATACCATAGTAAACTATTGCCCGGGATGGACACTGTATCACTATAACTGGTGAGTTTACTTCCTCGTCCTTTTCTATTGCCACTCTCTGATAAAGTATAATCCATTGCTTGTTTTTTTCTTTTAAGTGGGTAGCTGAGGGTTTACAATATGAAGTACTGCCAACAGTAAAATATACCATTAAATCTGTAGGCTATAGTGACAGAATATATCAAAGTAATATAGAATCTGTAGAAGTTGCTTCACTGTTGCACCACAAGTCCTAAAAACTCTGTATGAGGTTGTGATCATATTTTCGTATTGAGCTGTACAGCACCCACGGACCTGTGCAGAAGATTTAAATAATTTTGGCTGATTAGATCTCAGAACTGTGTGGGTGTGCAAGTTTTAAAAAACGAACTTTGAAAAAATTCTGCCTCGATCAAGTCACCGCAATGTTCAGTGAAGACAAACATTTCAAGTTAAAAGGACTTTTTTATTCATTAAGAAATCATGTTATGAAAATAATGACAACTAACCATATATCAGACAAATGTATCTTTTCATATGTTAACAACAAAAGTTTGCTCTGGAGGATGCGGCGACTCAGCAGTCACCACCACATTACTGTCTTCTCCTTGGGCTCGGAGTGTGCTTCGCCTCATCACGGAAGTGGCAAGTTCCCACTGTTCTTTCCTACTATACAAATGTTTACAAGGCTTTTTATGTCTTTTTTTTTTAATTGAAAGACAAGACACAATACAGACATAACAAGAGGATGACAGTGGGATAAAAGCTAGCAAACATCCTATAGTCAGTTTATTATTATTGTAACAGACTGTCTCATGTTTATCATTTTGTATTGGAGATATGATGTCCCTTCAGGGTTGCCGTAGAGAAAAGGCGAAAAGCAACATACAGTGAAGTGAATCTTTGCAAAGTCAATGGGATCAGGTGGGAGGTCAAGGTGTTACTAGCATATTAGACACTTGCCATCATATGGTACATGCAACTCACATTTTTCATTCTGCGTCAAACCTATACCAACTGCAACTTATTGCAGACCATCGCTATAAAACACACATTCAACACAACAAACAATAGGGACAGACATTATGAAACATATTTATGGAGTAAGTGTGTTTGTGGTGGCTGATCTTAGCCAAAAAGATGAAAGACTTTGGGTGCAATAAGAGCAGGATTCACCATACCTAACCTCCCTCTGCATTTGCCCTTCCTATCCAACAGCTGATAAACTTCACAAAATTGAGTCAAACAGGAGCTGGAATAGGATCAGACGTCTGGAAAAACACTTAAGGCTTAATTCATATCATTTGGCACGTTGCTAATAGTAAGCAACAATTATATTCCTCCATCTCATGACTTCGAACGATCGGCACTTATTGTCTGCAGTCATTCAAAATTCATCTTTCACATCACTCATATTGCATTATGTTACAGATTTCAGATTTAGAAAGGAAATGATGAAGTCAAACTACAAGATTATTTCTACACGTTCTGTTACGGACACCACAAACTAAAGTACTACTGCCGGGATGAGTAACAAATAACACCAACTTCCTCTCCAACACCGCAGCTGTGTGACTCTTTGTTGACGCAATAACATGAACTGAGCCTGAACACAAATATCAGGGTTCAGTTCAGGGTGCAGCCGTAATCTGAAGAGCTGCTCCCACAGAGGAAATGACATTATATACGTGGGATATACTTTTTCTATGAAAAACATACGACCTGCAATGGCACAGGAGGCTCTGTGAACATGAAACATGTTGAGAGCTAGTTTGAACCAGGGTTAGGGTGCTGGTGTCAGTCCTGTGTGTGTGGCACAAGTGTACAGCAGACACAACGAACATTCATAATATTGGAGAACAGTGTAGCATCATACCATAGCCACCTGCTGTACTGCTATTGAGTGTCCCGGGTTTAAGGGGTCAGACGCTCTATCATACATACAAAACTCTCTTCAACAATTGTTGAGGCTAGAAATCACAGGGAGAAAAAAAACCTGAGGTTTGTGTCGCTGCTATTTCTCCTGGAATTTTTTTCCATTTTGCTGTGAAGTTTTGCATCCATGTTTCGTTCATATTCCCCCTCTGTGAGAGAGAAAGAAGAGCTGGCTTTCTTTCAGCAGAAGCCATACGGACCCCGGGCCTGCTACAATTATGTGCCCCGCGTTTACTGCCCTGCTTTTTCTTCTTGTGTGATGAGTCACGTGGAGGGGTAACCCTCCTGCAGCAGGGCCCTCACATGTTGTAATCCTGTCCATTATTGTCATAGTTCAGTAATGTCTGCAAGATAACAGGTATCTTTATGCATGGCAGTGGCACTAATAGGCCATCACTCATTTTCGTTTCCACATTTATGTTTAAAATTAAAACATCAATTTGAATAGCTTGTATGCATGATTATCATGCAATTGACAGACAATGTTGATATTGGCATTGGTATCAGCTGACAAGGTATGTTTCTAAATGGCAGTGGGATGGTCACCCTACTCACTGTACTTTGCACATGTTTAAAATAAAAACATGAATATATGAACCTGTGTATTATTTGAATAGCTTAGTATTGAATGCACAATACAGAGGTATGTTTATACATGGCACGAGGCCCAGTTTAATATAAAACACAATGTTCTACAACAGGGATTCCCAAAGTGGGGTGCGCGCACCCCTGGGGGTGCGCGAGCTGCCTCTAGGGGGTGCGCGAGAGGAAAAGTGTAATGGCGGTCTGATGGTGTAATAATATTAAATATAAAAAAAAAAAGTAATTTTAATTTAAAAACTGTCAGGTGGGACATCTGAAGCTATCAGTCGTAAAAGAGGAGAGGGACAGAGAGAGAGAGAGGAATCGGAGGCGAGGGGAACGGAGAGGTGCGTTGGGGAGAGACCGGGAGAAGAAATCGAGTCAGAGGAAGATGAGACGGAGGAAGGAGGAAGGGATTGCACAGACAAATCGGGAGCACATCGGCCCATCGCGGAGTCAAGGTGAAAAAAGAGGAAACGAGAGTGAGCATCAGACTGGGAAAAAAAGAGGAAATATGATGAAAAGTATCTGTGTCTGGGCTTCACTTGGATTGGCAACGCAGATTCCCCAAAGCCACAGTGCGTGGTGTGCAGCGAGGTTCTGGCTAACAGTCTGAAGCTCTTATTTACGTCGCCACCTGAACACCAAGCATGCCAGTGCAAGTCAAAAGCCCCTTACATTGTTTATATCGAAATTGGAGGAGTTACAAAACAGCCAAAACAACTGCAGTCTCATTCATGTGTTGGGTCTATAAATGACGCACTACGGGCTTCATATCTGGTTACAGAATAGCGAGAAAGGGGCTACCGCACACAATCGCCGAAGACGTGTGCTTGCCAGCTGCCAGAGAGATGGTGGAATGTATGATTGGGGAGAAAGAAGCAAAAAAGTTGGACATGATCCCGGTGTCCAACAACACTGTGTCGCGCCGCATCGATGCTTTGTCCGAAGACATCCTGGCTACATTAGTCGCTCATTAATTGTAAATTAAATGTGATAATCTGCCTCTGAGCCTGTGCGTGTGTGATCGCCATCCGTATTGCTCTTTAAAAGTGACGCCTTGTGTCACTGAAAGTTATTGAAACTTTGTTGCAGTGTTTCAGGGCGTTTTCACACCTTCAGTTCGTTTGCTTTGTTCCGATTCAGGGATTAATATGATACAATGTTGCACTTGCTCCTTTGTTAGGTTTGTGTTCACACTGCAACATTTAACAGCGGACTAAATCTTGTAAACAAATGCCACGCGCGAGCAAACTGTTCTCTCATTGGTCCGATTCTTATGCGGCTATGAAGGCTTAAAAGGCTCTGTTGCGTCTTTTTTTTTTTTTTTTTATTAATGGGGGGGGGGGGGGGGGGTGCGCGAACCCGGTCGGGATGTAGAAGGGGGTGCGCGGCCTAAAAAGTTTGGGAACCGCTGTTCTACAATATATATAGTCGGGGTCCCTGCTCCATCTCTCTATCAGTTTGGGGGTCCTTGGCCTGAAAAACGTTGAAGACCCATTGGTCTAAAGTACTCCCGGTCAGTAGGTGTCGCTCTGCAACTTTGCTCGCAATTTTGTCAGAAGAGAAAAGTCCCCTCTGGGTTTCCGTACCTCACGAAAGGTTAGCTATCTTACGTTTTAACTTCACGAGTCGGCGTGCTGACATTGAGGACAGTTACAACAACCTGTGCGTGTTATCGCGTCTTAAAATAAAAGGTAAGACCAGATTTAAGTATTTGCTCAAAGAGGAGACGTGAGTGGATACAATAGTGTGCAGCTGACCGACTGCTAGCGCGCTTGTAGTGATAAAGACAACAGAGTACTTAACTTTGTACGGACATCAACGTTAAGCCAGACGTACCACACGGACTGTTGAATAGAGGCATTAATGTGTTAACGAGCAGTGAACGATCTGCGACTGTGAATAACATCAGACTTACTAACGACAGTTACATAAAATGTTGAATGTTAAAACTGATTAAACTTTTCGGTGCTAATTCTAGAAATGAACGACAATAAAGAGCTTGTGAATCAAAGCACTGCCATCTCATTGATGCAACACTCGTGTAAAATCAAATGTAGCTATAAAACCACCTTGCACAGTGATCTGCAGCACACCAGTGTGGCAAAATCCCAAATTGTGCTGTGTTTTTGCTGCTGAACCTGCTCAGACTTCCTGTCCCTGTAGGATCCTCACCATGGTGTCCGGAAAGCGCCTGGCTGACTTCGGCTATCGGACGTTTTCCGCCTCGATGATGCTGCTGACGGCCTACGGAGGCTACCTGTGTGCGATGCGAGGATACCGCTTCATGCAGAAGCAGAAGCAGATGAAGCTGGCAGCAGAAAACCAGGACCCTGAAGTCCTCAAAGACTGACGGGGAGGACGACTATTCGAGTTTTTGCACAGATGTGGACATTTCCCATTCCTCCATTGTTTTTTGTCCATTGCTAAATAGTGAATATGTTAATAATTGTAAGGACATTTAAGTGAATTCATTGTGAGGGTGTGCCCACAGCCCACACAAGGAAAACGCCACCAGGCACATGAACAAATAACACATTGTTTGTGTCAGTGGCCTGTGTAAAGTCCATGTTGTGAGAGTCTCAGGAGAGAAGATGGCTGTAATTGTTTGTATTACATTAAATGCCTTTAACCACACAAAGCAATGTGTCGTTTATAAATAGGACTGCAACAAAAAACAGCCTCTTTCATCAACCGACTATATTTGGAAATATATTTTTACAAGGCACTCAAGTGAGAACGTGATACCAGACATTCAGTACAGTCCTCATACCTGGATTCCTCTGTAGGCAGTGATGGACAATTTCATAAGCATTTGGTCTTGGAGGAAGTAGTAAAAAAAAAATAGAAATAAATGTTAATTAAAGTTGCCAAACAATGTAGTTAAAAGGAAAAATCCACAAATCGCAGAAACTGCTGCTGTTCAAATTTCAAGTGTGTACTTGTGGTCACACACATGCAGCAGGTGACTTTAAGAGCTGATAAAACCACAGTATGTTATTTAAACATTATTTATATGTATAATACCTGCTGTATCATCACGGATTGGAGAAGTAACAAGCTTCCAGAGAGTAGTGTTTTCTGCCTTCTGTGAGCCAGTGTCGAGTAACACAAAAAGAATCCAAGTTCATCTGACCAATAAAACTGGGAGAGAACATTGAAACTAACAACTACTGCCAAGCTCAGCACAAAATAAATCCCATCATTTAAGAAATAAGACTACGCAAATCACGTGTGTCGTACGAGTCAGTACAGGGCTCTTCAAAGCGGATGTCAGGATCCATTGTCAGTTGGTGAGTCTGTGCACTCACCGTTAGTGTAATATGTGTGTGTGTGTGCCTTGGATGTCAAGGGAATGTCAGAGGACCAAGCTGTTGGAGACGTTGTGAGGGACCAACTGCAGGGGGCTCCCAGCTTCCTGTCACCAGCTGTTGTGGTTCTGCACTCCGTCTTTGGCAGCGACACAGTGGCCCCTAGTGCCGTTTTCTGCTTTGGGCGGATGAGAGAAGGCCCTCGGGCCTTCTGTGGGCGTGTCGGGCTCTTCCTCTGAGCTGCTCTCAATGTCACTGCGTACATCTTTGCACACCTTGAAGGCAGATGGAAGAGGAAACGGGATATTATTATTTTAACAGAAGTACGCACGACAGATGTTTGACTAAATAATGCACACACTGTAATGACGATTAAGTTACTTTTCATCTTGTTGGTTTACGGCGTGTTGTGACTTTTTTTTACAGATACACCATGAGACAAAACAAAAACATAACTTTAGATAAGAAAAATAAGGAAGCAAATGACAAATTAAAAGAATGAGTAAGATATTTTACTCGAGTAAACGTAGAAATACCACAAACTTAAAAAAAGAAGTAAAACTCAAAACATTCAAAATCTTACATAAGGAAAAGTATTATCTAGAAAAACTCACTATGATGCCAAAATTACATAATTATAATTGTTAGTATTAATACAGTAACTTCTGACATGTGGTGAAGTATAAAGCAGCATAAAATGAAAGCAATAAGTAACTCAGAACGGTGTGTTTGGGAACCAGCGGTTTAGTCTCATGACAGATGTATTTCAGCTTCAAACTTCATATTCATGCAAATCATTGGTGTTCATCATAACCACACGGTGGTGGTGCCGGGCAGTTGCATCACTCTCCTGCCTAATGAGGAACAGTTGGACACAGCTAAACCGAATCCCTACAGAAATGGACAGGACGGATGAAATGAAGACGTGTGAAAGGAATGACAGCGGAGGGAGTCGACAGAAACTTACAGCCACAAACAGATAAGGTAAAGGTCTCAAGTGGACAAAGCAAACGGAGAAGAAGCGAGAGAGTAGCAGAGACAGACAGAAAGACGCCGTCCCTCTCTCTTTCCAGAGGGAGAGGGAACAAACGGCATCTGCTGAGAGAACGAGACGGAGTCAGGGACAGCTGGGGGAATAATGTAGCAAATTCATCACCACAAATAGCTGGTTTTGTTTACATTTCAGTTCATTTGGTGTTCTTTACAGCCCGTCCAAGTCAATGTTGTTGGAATTTTCTGTTTATCTTTGCCGACGCAGAAACATTGAAGAAGAGTTCTGAACCACGTTTTTATCTAGGCTACTTTGGATAGAGTTTGAGCTGCATTATACTTCATGAAATGACACAACACGGAAGAGACTTTCTTCAGCACTTTCTCACCAGAAAACAACATGTGAGTATTTGCAGGTTCTAGTAGCTGAAAAACAAACATAGTTTGCGTGTGTAGGATGTCAAATCCGTCAGCAGGTCATCACAGTAAGGCTGCATCTCATGAGGATTCTCATTATTAACTGATCTGCCGCTAAAGGAAACAATCATGTGCTCAACTAAATATTGAACCCACTCCAGTTTTTGAGAGACCTAGGGATCTTTAGATGTCGTGTTATGTGTGACCAGAAGCCTAAAATAATAAACAAATATATCTAATGTTTTTTATTTGTTTTAGACAACTAAAACGAGCACATCTTCACATTTAAGTGTCTGGAACTGTCAAAACAGTAAGGAGAGGATAGGATGTCGATCTACTAATCCTTAACTCAGCTCTACATTACAGTACTTCTCCGTAATGTGTCTGTGCTGTGACCCACCTTGCCCTGCAGCATAGCTTTCACAGCTATACGGGCTATGAGGTAGAACCAGATGATGTGCAGCACTTGGAGGACCAGCAGCAAGAAGTTGAAGAGCCACCAGGACGGGTACGGCCCGACTATGGCCCAGCTCTCAAACATAGTGGAGTTCAGGACCCTGGAAAACCACGAGAGCAGCAGATGTGGAGGTAGTCGAGCTGTACTTTAAACACAGTATTAACCAGCACCCTTCTGAAAGAGGCCCATTATGAAGGTACACAGTGTAAGGTGAGTGGTTGGTGAGGTCACGTCTTCCTTTAAATCCAGGAGAGTGACAGGTCATCAACAGGCCCACCTCCCCCAGCAGAGGGATGGATTTCCAGTCCAGGTAGCTGCAGCGTCATCACTAGCGTTATCACTCAGCCACACTGAATATAGCGGCTCGGGTTACCGTCGTCAATGATCGGTTCCCTATTGTTGGTCCCTCTGGAGGCTGGGCTCGCTTGGACATACAGGTCTCTGTCGAGGAACAGTTGCTATCCAGACCCACTTAGCACACACACCTCTGCATGCTCTGGTTAACATGATGATGAAGCTGTTAGGTGTCCTGGATATCCTCATCCGATCAACCAACTGCTGACAGTTGCATCACTTTATTTAATGATATTTCTAAACAGCAGCGCTTGGTGGTTTTCTCCACGTTTGCAAAGCACAGGCTGACCAATGATACTAATTACAGCTCCAGGATATGTCCTGGAATCCATCACCCTGCAGACCTGCAGTTCTCTCACGTACGCATGCGCTAGTTTGAACGCACCTGATGAAAATAAACTGTAAAATACGTTCAGTTAAAAATGATCAAAACTGCGTTATTTTGAGATGAAGCGCTCATTGTTAACATGTGTTGGTGACGTTATACTGACATCAGCTGATTTGAGTTTTAATGTTAGCGTTTTTATAGACGTAACGGTATGTCGTGGTCGACTTACTGTTGCTAAGCTAACATTAGCCACCGACAATGAATAATGTCAGCCTGTCCTTTGCAGTATCTTTGGCCTACATTCAGTCAATTAATAAACGTTAACACCGTATGGATTGAAGAATCCTTAATTAAATACAATATGTTTTTGAAAGACTTGAAATGTGGACTATTATATTAATAACACCCAGCAGCCTTGATGGAGTTCAGCAATCTCTGTCCGCACGTCTAAAACAGATGATGGAGGATTACATGATTATCACAACCGGAGCTCAGCCCCCTTCAGAGCTAAAGCTAGATGATTTCTTGAGAAAAAAGATCAGGTCTTGTGCATTAATACATTCACAAATGTTATGGCAGAGTAGTTATAATATTCACGCTGGAGTTGAGAGTAACTGAGAACTCACCATACAGGATATATAACTAGCCGTGTGATGAAGAACGCCACACCAAACACAATGAAGAGGAAGTCACACAAGCGCTGGAACTTGGCATAGTTGGCCAGCTTACCTGCCTGTTGGAAAACAAAATAACAGTTCATTATAAGTTGAATGTAGGGCCATCAACCCTATTTTAATTCCTGGACTGACACCAACAGTCTATTTGGATCTCAGCCAAGAGGAAGTGACTGGAAACACGAGACAGTAATCACAATTGGACAATCTCCAAAGAGGAAACTGGTACTGTTGTAACTGTAAAAGCTGAGGCGCCATCATAACTGTGTCAACAGCAGTCACATGTTCCTATATCTTCCTTGTCTTTAGAATCAAAAAACACAGGACATTGATGCATCATCAGCATCATCATTAATGCATCAGCATATTAGCAGTAACTTCTATCCAATAATGTGCTGTAAAGACGGCAAAACCCTGTTCTGATCTGAGATCAGGTTACACTAATAGATAACCCTTCTCTTTCTACTCAGAGAATAAATGTGAATAAAGTAATAAGTATGAGGACCAGCAAAATGTCCAGAAGTGAAGTGAAGTACAGTGTATTTGGTTTGTAGTTAGTTGCTTTAAACATTGTACGGTCTGGTTATTTCAATACTTCTCATCACTGTGTCTGACTGACCTCCAGCAGGAAGTCTGAGGCATCGTGGACACACATCACGAGGCTCCCTACTCGCGTCATGTTGTTGACGTAAGAAAAGCTGATCAGGCTAACTGTCGCCAGGTGATGGATGAACATTATCAGGAAGTCCTGAAGAGAGAGAGAGGGGAGAGAGGGGAGAGAGAGAGAGAGAGAGAGTTAGCATACATGTACACTGATTGTTTACTTGTAAACTTGTGTTGTGGAGTGTATTTTAACACAAATCACACTTCTCTGTTTTGCCGTTGATGGCATTGACTGTTGTGTTACAAAAGAAATGCTTCATCCTGGTGAACTAGCAGTGAGGACACACACATGTAGCCTCAGTTTCATTCCGGCTGAAGACTCTTGTTGTGTGTCTCTGCCCCATGTCTCCCTCTGCACTGTCACTATCAATGAAGGCAAAGTGCCAAAAAAGAAGAAAGGAAAATCTTCTATAACATTGACACAAAACATTGAGCACTGCTCAATAAAACAATCATCACGGTAACCATCGAGTTGATAGTCCTCAGCTACACAGAATGAATGGCTGTAGCTGCACCGATCAGGAAGACAGAGAGAAAGATAGAGATGGAAGGCAGCAGCTTGGTTGGTGATGCAAATGTATGAAAAAAATGTTGAACTGAAGTGGAAATGCAAACGAAGTCACAGGAAGCGAGGTGCTTTCTCTGTGTGGTGGGAGATTTGCTGACACGCAGCATTCTGCATGAGCTAAAGATGGCAAAAACACGTTTGCTGTTTGGTTTGGTTAAAAAATGAATAAATATATATATTAAGTTGAGGTCTGATTGCTCCATGTTTCCAACCAACTCTCTATACAGTGTTAATCTTTCTCTCGTTTCATGTCACCGTTCCTGTTTGTACTTCTATTGTTACTTTAGTTTCATACTCCTCTTATTATTTACTCTTTACATTCTCCATCTGATCTCGTCTCCGTCCTTGTGTTGCTCTGTCTTATTATTATGTATATTATTATGTCTCTATCGTATCTCTCAATTCAACATACATGCAGCCGTTGTATTGGCCTGCCGGTCTCTACAACAGCACAGACACTGAAGTGCATTGTCTAAAACGCCATAAACAGTATGTGTACATTTTTGCAGAAGGCGTTTTAACATTTTTGCCACGGTTCAGGCTGACTCCTCTCGACCGTGGGCTATTAGATAAACGCTCACGTTGCAACTAGAAAGACTGAGAGTTTGTAAATCCAGTGAAGCGCAACATCCATGTTCATAGAATCTCTGGAAAAGGTCTTAAAGCGTGACAATCTTCTGTTGACCACTTCAAATTCATACAAGTCACCATTGTTTGCATGAAGACCGGCTCTTTTGCTTGTCTAGCGCTACCTTTTAACTCACGACCTTTGTGGTTTGGAGCTGAGTAAAAGGCAAACGGTCAGAAAGACTTTAAGGAATTTCTGTTAGCTTGATACACACAAATCTAGTGAAACAATCTGCTGAGCGGGAAACTCCATTTGCCTCCTCTGGACATCCGATCATGTCGATTCTCTACTGTATATATTACACAGAATGTGACATCTAAAACATGAAAGTGTCACTAACAGGCTGGCATTGAGAGGAATTTCTGTTCTTCGACTAGAGTTAGGCCGGCTCCGCCCTGCAGTCACATGATGGTGGGTGCCCTCGTGCTGAAAATACAAAAGCATTCACAGAAGGAGCAGCGCCAGCTGAGCGCCCCCACCCCCTTCCCAAAAAACATGTGACGTTCCATAACTAGATCTTGATGCAGACATTTGACAAACTTTGCGTCGCACATACAACAGACGTATTGTGGCGTATCCACCGTGGCCTAATCGAACAGAGACTCACCTTCCTCTTTATGTCGGTGAATTGGGAGAACATGAGTGACCAGTAGAATGCCAGCTCTATCACATAGTAGCGGTAAAGACCCGGAGTCATGACCTGAAGAGACAAGACGGGGGAGACAAGTTCAGCGAGTCAGTTCAAGTAGGAATTTTTATTCATTTTAAAAAGGTGCTACATTTGAAATTCAAAGCATTTATTATAGCAGCAAATACATATTTGTGACGTGAAGATATAGTGGAGTAACATCTACCGCTCTGTGTTTTAATCTGAGTTTGATTGAACTAATCAGACGGCTTTTCATGACGTCATTTATACAAGTAACAGGAAGAAGGCAGCGAAGAGAATATGACAATGGTTCTTCTGTTGTAAAGTGACACAGCACGGCTTTTCATGGATAACTGTGCACCAGTTTATGAAGCACAAAGTCATGCAGTCCCATACAATGGCCCTGAGATAGAAGTCTTGACTTAGTTGGTTGTATTTTGGGGGATTTTCTGAGTCTGCAGCCGCTGTGTTTGCATTAAAGATCATATAGACGACGATTAGAACCGTCTCGTACCTGATAAGGATATCCATACCAGCAGAGCTTTGTATCCCACATCCAAGGACACTACAGAGAAAACAGATTAGTTCAGCAAACAAGCCGTGAGGCTTTTAAGTTAGGAAATATACCCAGCCAATCAAAAAATATTATCAATGAAAGAATAAACAATGCCCCCCCCTCCCCCTGTTTATGCTTCCAATCCAAGCTTGATCTGATTGTGTGCTCACCTGCCACAGAAACCGGAACCCAAAGGTAAATATGCACAAATAAAATGTAAACCTCCACCTACAAGTAAACAAGAAGGAATTATGGTCCAGAAAATAGGGCTGGTTTAAGAGAGAGTCAGCACATTTAATATAAAATATACGGCATGCATCTACTTGCCCCTACCGGCCACAATCCTGATTCTAACATAACCGGATTCTTGAATCTTATTTGAAATCTAGTCCTAACAATAAACGTTTGAAATACAGAAACATACATGCAGACATCCACCGACAACATCACACCATGCCTGCACAGACAACACGGCCGCTGTGTGCTCAAGCCTGCGGAGAGGTCAAAGGTGAACGCGATAGGGATTAACCTACATGCTCTCGCAGAACTTGGTGTGCGTGCTGGGTTTATCTTGGTTCCTGCGCTGTCGGAACCAACGCTGGACCTTTCGCGCCTCCCAGTCCAGCTGCTTGGAGAGGCCATCCAGATGGCGAGAGTCTGGATTCTGTGCAGAGAAAAAGAAAAGAGGAAGCCACTCAGCTTTGATTCTGTACTGTAATCTGTGAGACTCTCGGGGTCACACTCTGAGTGGGAGCACGTGAGGTCAGCAAGCATAAGAATCATCAGGAATCTGTGCCGAAAGGGTGTCAGTGAAAACTGAAACAATAGAAGCGTTTCATTTGCACAATAGTTTCCTCATACGTGTCTGTACTCAAGTTTAGTTCCTTCAGTGGAACGCAGTCAAAACTGAATCTGGCATCTTGTTCATAATTGAATCATTAACAAACACTTCATGAATGTTGCATTCTCTGTATCTAGCCTCTACTTAATCACACAACCGTTGAGTTCAGTTTCCACTGAACTCATGACAGACAGGTTATGGTCCCGTCGTGTGTACACTGTAGTCTGGGGTAGTATGTGATGTTATGATATAACATCACATTACAGTCATTTAGCAGACAATTCAGATTCTACCACAGCTACAGGAGCAATTTTTGGGGATAAGCGTCTCAAGGACACATCGACATGCGACTAGCAGAGCCAGAGCCGGGGATCGAACCACCGATCCTGATTGAACGACGGCCCTGCTCTCCTGTTTAACACTCATGATTAACTCTGTAATGATAGATGATATGAACAGTTCCTGACAAACGCTTCCTTAAAGGGAGGAAGAAGGCAAACCTTGGTGATGGACGTGAACACCTTCTCCAGCACAGCATTGGGCTGAGCTCTCCGTCCAACACCTGGCTGGATGTGGAGACTCCGGGCACAGGGACTGGCAACAAACCTGTGGCAGAGGTGAAAATGGGAGCGATGAATGGTCGTACGTCATGTGTTGCATAAGCCTGGCAGGCTGACATCTAATAAAAGGATAGTAATAAAAGCATAAAGTTGCTGAGTGGGAGCTTCTTAAAAGAGTATTTTGCTCCACTGACACAGACTTCACCGCACACATACAATGGTACTAAGTCATAATCCCTCCCTCCGACTCCACCGTGGACGGCCTGGTAGCCCACTACAACGCTGCCTTATCCCTCAGTCTCAACTCTCTCGCCCCCATCAAAACCCGGACTGTTTCCTTCACCCGCCCTGCCCCCTGGTTCACTTCCGAACTCCGCAGC
This sequence comes from Melanostigma gelatinosum, assembly GCF_949748355.1. Lineage (NCBI taxonomy): Eukaryota > Metazoa > Chordata > Actinopteri > Perciformes > Zoarcidae > Melanostigma > Melanostigma gelatinosum. The sequence continues at coordinate 20,909,217 of NC_136636.1, read as the reverse complement.
ATGAAGGCCTCTGGTCGCCAGCTGGAGAGGCATTCTAAAAAAACTGGCCTCACGGTCCACCTCCTGGCCTTTCGTGACCATGTGGAAACCTACAAGGAAGCTCTCTCTCAGGCCAAAACTGTATACTACTCTCGTTTGATCGGTGCCCAGCAAAGCAACCCTCGATCATTGTTCTCCACCATCAACCGCCTACTCCGCCCCATTGACGCCCCTCATCCCTCTGGTGCTCCCGATCTCTGCTCCAAATTCCTCGACTTCTTCCAGGCGAAAGTCGACTCCATCCACCAGCAGCTCCTGACACCAGCCCCTCCCCCTCCACCCGCACTTCAGCCACATGGCAACGCCCCCTCAGCGCCGCACCTCTCCCTTTGTGACCTCTCCTCCTTCTCCCCTGTGGATGCTCCCCAACTGGCCAAGTTGGTCAGCTCGGCCAAGACGTCCACCTGCTCCCTGGACCCCATGCCTACAGCCCTGGTCAAGGACTGCTTACCCACCCTCTGCCCCTACATGGTGGACATCATCAACGCTTCTTTGGCATCTGGTATTGTCCCTACCAGCTTCAAAACTGCCTCAGTCACCCCCATCCTCAAAAAGCCTGGCCTGGACATTGATGACCTCCACAACCACCGGCCGATCTCCAACCTCCCCTTCCTCAGTAAGACTCTGGAAAGAGTAGTCGCCGGCCAACTCCATCTCCACATGTCCAACCATGAGCTCTATGAGCCCCTCCAATCCGGCTTCAGACTCCAACACAGCACGGAGACCGCCCTCATTAAGATCATCAACGATCTCCTCATTGCTGCTGACTCTGGCCGCCTCAGCATCCTCATCCTCCTGGACCTCTCTGCAGCATTTGACACTGTCTCCCATACCATCCTCCTCAACCGCCTATCTGACCTTCTAGGGGTCACTGGCACCGCCCTCTCCTGGTTTTCATCCTACCTCCATAACAGGGAACAGTTTGTTTCCATCAACGGCTCTATTTCCCCCCTAGCCCCAGTCAATCATGGCGTGCCCCAAGGCTCTGTGCTTGGCCCCCTCCTCTTCACCATCTACATGCTCCCCCTCGGTAAGATCATCCGCCATCATGGACTGAACTTCCACTGCTATGCTGATGACACTCAAATCTATCTCAGTACTACTCCATCCTCCCAGTTCCCCCCTCAGTCCCTTGTCAACTGCCTGCATGAAATAAAAACCTGGATGTCATCAAATCTTCTCAAACTCAACACCAAGAAGACAGAGCTCATGGTTGTGGCACCCAAGGCGCTGCTCCGGAAGGTTGGTGACTTCATCCTCGAGGTTGACGGCTGCTCCATCTCCCCATCTCCTGAAGTCCGCAACCTGGGTGTCATCCTGGACTCCACCCTTTCCTTCAAGTCCCACATCAAGTCCGTCACCAAAACTGCCTTTTTCCATCTCCGGAACATTGCCAGACTCCGACCATCACTCTCGGAGTCTGTTGCTGAAACCCTGGTCCATGCATTTGTCACCTCCCGCTTGGACTACTGCAATGGTGTCCTGTTCGGGGTACCCAACAAAACCCTGGACAGGCTCCAGTATGTACAAAACTCTGCCACCAGGGTTCTCACGCACACAAAGCCCTGGCAGCACATCACCCCCACCCTCATCAACCTCCACTGGCTCCCGGTCAAGTCCCGCATCTCATACAAGATCCTCCTCCTCACCTACAAGTCCCTCCATGCCCATGCCCCCCAGTACCTATCGGACCTCCTCCGCCCACATGCCCCTCCCCGGAACCTGCGGTCTTCAGACTCTGGCCTGCTTGCCACCACCCGCACTAAACTACGAACCTTCGGGGACAGAGCTTTCAGTGTGGCAGCCCCCACCCTCTGGAACTCTCTCCCTGCGGCGATCCGCAACATCTCCACTCTGGACGCCTTCAAAAGGGCCCTCAAGTCCCATCTGTTTGCCAAGGCTTTCGGCCCCTAGCTTACTTGTTCTGTTTTTCTGACTGTTTGTCTAAACTGTTTTTGTCTAACTGTTACTCTTGTAAAGCGGCCTTGGGTCCCCTGAAAGGCGCTATATAAATTAAAGTTATTATTATTATTATTATTATAAAGCACAACAGCCTCATCTGGTTCTACAAAAAAATAAAGCTAATCTGGACAAAAGTAGCTCAGTGTCTACCAGGTCAATCTGAAATTTGTACATGTGTACTCGGGCTTATTTTATTTTGATTTACATCAACAAACCGACATGCTCTAAAGCTCTGCATGTCTTCTTGGTTTACCACAACGGTTTCCTCAATGGATTTTCCTCCACTTACGAAATTCTTAGTCACGTCGTAGTCACGTCGAAGTCACACGGTCACAGGAAGTCACATAGTTCATAAACTAATTATTTAAATGAAAAATTAGCCAAATTGTGTCTGCGGTCACGCTGCAGAAGAATGCAGAAAGAGATGTGACTATCATTTGACAGTATTGACTTTTAGTGAACTTCCCATGAACAAAACAGCGTTGTGATGATGAGACTGGCTGGAGGCTCCAAATAGCAGCAATGGGGAAACATGACAAATGCCAACTCCAAGACCCAGAAATAATGTGCACCCATGTTTGCGGTGTCATATTCTTTTGTACCCTGTTTTTAAACATATTTTAAGGTTACCGTACTTTGATTTTTGACAGTCTTGAGCCTCTTCTTGAAAGTGTTTATCTACATTTTCATCAGTCGATCATCACGTCAGCAAGATGTAATCAGTTCCGTGAGAAGTATTTCTTGAAAAAATACTGAGCCAGTGTTGAACCGTAGAGGAATCTTTGAAATGATGAAGCCTCCTTTGTCTAAGTGCTGTTTAAGGAGATTGCTGGTGAGGAATCTGACGCTCACCACAGAATAGCCTGTTCCATTATGGCAAGGAAAAAGAAAAACAATGCGTTGAGTCTGACATTAAGCCGCTCACACTTCTTGCCCTCCCAGTGTTATTATCGTCTCCCTGCAATAAGCAGCTTCATCTGTTTAAGTTTAAAGAATACAGGGATGTGAAAGGGAAGAGCAACAAGCTACATGGAACCTTGCCAGTGGGGAAACTTCCCCTAAGCCGGGGGCCAGGCCCGGTTCTATTCCCGGCACAGCACTGGATGTAACCGAGGCCTTCATTTGACGGGTGAAGTCGTGAAAACAGGATTGAGGATTACGTGGAAGAGACATGACTTTGGGGAAAGACAATGCGGTTATGTGGGAAATACACAGACAAGGAGGATGTTTGATGCATCACATCAACATTGTTTTTGCTTAGTGTCTACCCTCACTTCCTTTTGCCAGAGGGAATATTTGGCTCTTACTTCATGGGGAAACAGTCAAAAACGGGACACAACAGATTACATGGCAAGCCACTCATAATCTCATGCACGTCCCAATTTGTAGTCTTAACACCGTTCAACTCATGACACAAAAACAGCCTGACTGCCCCCATCTACAAAGTCACTGCCAAGAGCGAAGAGATGATTGTAATCAAACAAGAACAAACTGGACTAGAAGAGGAGGAGCCTGCTCGGGCTGTTGAGGACAGCCGTTGCATGAATCAGGTAGAAGAAAAATCCTGCAGTTGATAACTATGTGCGAGAATGCAGCCTTTCAAGAACAAAAACAAATATGTCTGAAGACAGAGGCTGGAGAAATGTAAGACTTTGATTTAGCAACATTTAGGGAGAAGATATCTGATACTCTCAGGCTCTCCACCGGAGGTGTAACTATTCTTCCTGACTGACATAAAAGAAAGATGTTATCTTTAGGGCATCATGACAGACTGCAGTTGTCAAAGATAACGCTGTGAGACAAAGATTAAGTTAGATATACAAGCAGGTTCTGTGGCTTCCGAGACAGCATGACTACAACTAGAAGAGCAGTTTAAATGCAAGAGCTGAAAGAAGTTTAGGTTTCACTTTAATGTTTGTTGTATTTCAAGCGTAAGCACTGAAAGCAGCTGTGGTACAAGGTGTATGAACAGTTTTTTACAATTACATTTTTAGCGTTTTGGCATGTTTGGCGGAGACAATCCCAATATCTGCTGCCTCTGTCGAGCAGACATTTTCAGCCCTCAAACGCATTAAAACGTATTCAAGAAGTACAACTGGGGAGGCTCGACTGTCTTCACTGGTATATTATGGTATGGTTCATATTATTCCCTCTGATGTGAATATTTGAATGGTGTCCTTGATTCTGTGGCGGAATGTGTGTTTTAGCGCTGCAGTTTTGCTGGACTGTGCAGAGGCCTGTTGAATCGTGATATTTGGGTTTTATGTTATTCTACCTGCTTTGTCGTCACATAAATATATGCGACTGGTTCTTGTGAGTTTGTTCTTGTCATTGTGTTAATTACATTGATTTTGACTCTATGCATTGTCCGTTAATGACGAAGCATCCCGTCATGCTGGCGTCACAATGAGGTTATTAGGAGGTGGTTCAACTGCAGTAGGACGGCACTGAAGGCCCAGGTATAAAATACACGGCCCGCCACTGGTATACACTAGGTGTGTTAGTGTGTGTGTGATATCAAGTGTACTGTGTGACAAAGCCTGTGTTTAGCTTGTGCAGAAAGTGGGAAATCAAGCTACGGTGTGATGTTTTTATCTGCTGAATAAATGAATGAGCGGATTGGTGTGAGACAGTGAGGGAGTTACCGCTCTCTGATAACATCGCCGTGGCTCGTCCTCTCCTCGGGGACGGCCTTGTGTTAGAGAGAGAGACAGGCAGCCGAGCTTTGACACCTGAGACAGGTGAGCATCTCACCAAACACCTCGGCGACTCTCCTCAGACACCTCCGACATCTGACCGCTCCTCATTAACAGCCACTTGACCGTGTCTAAATTAAACAGAGAAAGCCGGACGATGTGTTTGAAGCTATAGGGGGCCAACTCTAGAAAACATATATCTGAGTGACAACAAGTCATCTCCTGCAACCTACCCAATTGAGATTTACAGGAAGAGTACATAGAAGGACTCAGGTAAACATGGCTGTGTTCCTTTATATTATTATGTGTTACAGCGGAGGCGTAGTCCTCGTACTTTTCTCTTTGTTGACAGACAACCATAGAATTTAAAAGGTTACACAATGATAACTGGCTAATGATGAATCCTGAGCTCTTTACCGTTATGTGAACCGAGAGCAAATCACTTTTTACAGCCATGAAGTTGTCTCACAACAGAAATCTTGGTAATGAGCAGTTGTGAAAGCAGGGCTACACCTTGACAAGAGGAAATGGAAGTGTACCGTCTAAGAAGCTCTACTTGAACCACAGACACAGTGACATTAGGGGAGGGGGATATGGAACAAATACGTTCTCTGTATTGAGTATCTTCCTGACCTTGGAATGGCTTCAACACTAAATAAGATAGCAGTTGCTTACTTAAGCAGTGAAAGAATGAAACGCATTGAGTCACAAATCCAGTAAATAATCTGTCAATATTCAAAAACAATATTCTGAAGGGCCCTCTCTGACATTTAAGTTTAGGGACATGTATATAGTCTGCCATAATGTCAATTTTATTGAATTCAATGCGACACTCCTCTAATACTTTAATCGTGAAGCTGCACAAAACAGGCACAACCTCCCTCAACGCATGTGGCTAAACAAATAATAAAAACCACTGCGTCAAGCCATCCAGTCAAAGTCTCAGTCAACAAATGAGGGGATGTGGTTTTGCTTTGGCCACTGTCAGAGTCAGCACACAAGAAAGAATAAGAATACCTGTATTAAGGTTCATACTGGAGTCATACGTTCTGCAAATCAAATGAGAAACTTGTCAGCAGAGCCTTTCTAGTCTAAACAAGACACCAAAACTTCTGTTTTGAGGGAGGAATGGAGTGGTCTCGTGTGACGTCACAGTTTAGCTGTCGGCCATGTTGGAGTACACACAAAGCCACTGGCATGCACGGCTGAGTCGCATAACCTATCGATCATGGTGAACTTTTGTGCTGTCTTTGGTTGTGGCAGCAGAGCTGATAGACAAGAAATCATTCTTTCGTTTGCCAGCGGGCATTACACATCAAGGAAATGACACGAAGGAGCTATCCAAGCGACGTCGCGAGAAATGGCTGTCACGCATCTCGAGATATAAAGGAATGGAATTTGGCGTACACTCGAGTATGTGCGGATCACTTTATAAGTGGTCAGTGATTTTATTTACAAATTCGTTTGTGAACAGTATTTAATAAAGGAAATATAAATTAAACTTGGACATGAGAAGGTTACCGAAGCTTCATCGGCCCGTGACAGCAGTCGGTGCCAGAGACGCGTCGAGCGTGTACAACAGGCGAAACACAGAGATGCAGCCTCAGCATTGCTTGATATGAGTTTAACGTCAGATCATATATATATATATATAAATATATATATATATGTGTGTGGGGGGGATGAAGTTAGGGGTTAGTTTAAAGTGAATTCCTACACACACGCACACAATTACGTGCATGTACAATGTAAACAAACACACGTGTCTGTTTGCGCTGAGTAAACATTGAATATTGCTAAATATCTGACCAGATCTGTATATATTTACCCTCCCAATGACGAGATGAGAATTGTCGACGACCGTTGCTTTGACGTCTCGGACCCATCCACTGACAAACTGATTATAAGCGTCGAGCCCTTTATAGCACTCCAACTCGTCTTTTGTGTAAGGACTGGGGGTGTTCACGAGATACGTGTAGATGTTGGCGTAGTTTACCGATGGAAGATAAGTAGGATCGGCACTGAAACGATCTGCACTCATCGTATAGGGATCCAAGTTACCAATAACCTTCAATTTGGCCAGGTAGCGAACCTTTGATGCACTATCCAGTGATTCAAAGTATTGTATTTTCGCCGCACTTCCTTGTTTACTCGCCGCCATGTAGGATCTGTATGTACTCCAACATGGCCGACCGACCTCGTAACTAAGGAGATCGTGACGTAGGTGAGACCACTCCATTGTGAGGTGACACCAGACTGACACCGCTAAAGGTTATATTATCTGTGTATGAGAGAGAGGCTCAGGCACCAACGGGCAAAAC